>NC_057935.1:70661575-70814075 GCF_018555375.3 Anguilla rostrata | reverse complement strand
TAGGGTTAGTACCTGTGAGAGGGGACACTCCTTGGCCAGGGTGCTCTGGTTCATCTCCTTCAGGAGCTCCTTCAGGGCGTTGCGCACGGTGGCGTGGTTCCACTGCTCCGACGGCAGGTCCTCCAGCTTGGCGAAGCTGCAGCCGTGGCAACCGTGGAAACCGTGGAAACCGTTAGCCTGTCCCTCCACAGTCAGCTCCTTCCTCATCCACACATCCTCATCCTCACAGTGATCTCGCTGGGCCTCAATAACCACAGCAGGCAAGGCTCTGGGTGCAAAGCTACACTCAAACCTATAACCCGTAGGGGCTCCCCCCAGACCTCTCACCTCTGCTGTTGAATACAGTGTGACCATGTGCCCCCCCGTCCCCTCCCATATGTGCCCCCCACCTCCTCGCCCCCACCCCAGACTCTCACCTCTGCAGCTGGATGCGGAGTGTGACCATGTGCCCCACCCACCCCCAGACTCTGACCTCTCCAGCTGGATGCGGAGTGTGACCATGTGCCCCACCCACCCCCAGACTCTGACCTCTCCAGCTGGATGCGGAGTGTGACCATGTGCCCCACCCACCCCCAGACTCTGACCTCTGCAGCAGGATGCGGAGTGTGACCATGTGCCCCCCGTCCAATGTGCCCCCCCCCCAGACTCTGACCTCTGCAGCTGGATGCGGAGTGTGACCATGTGATACACGTCCAGCAGCATGTCTGCCACGGTGGCCTCTGGGGCGTCAGTCAGGTACTGGATGGGCAGCGGGTTCCAGCGGCCTACTTTAATTATCCCTGAGAGAGAGAGAGAGAGAGAGGAGAGCAGGGAAAGAGGGAGAGGGAGAGAGCAGGGGGAGAAAGGGAAGGAGGGAAGAGAGAGAGAGAGAGCAGGGGGAGAAAGGGAAGGAGGGAAAGAGAGAGAGAGAGAGAGAGAGAGCAGGGGGAGAAAGGGAAGGAGGGAAAGGGAAAGAGAGAGAGAGAGAGGGGAGAAGGGAAGGAGGAAAGAGAGAGAGAGCAGGGGGAGAAAGGGAAGGAGGAAAGAGAGAGAAGAGCAGGGAGAAAGGAAGGAGGGAAAGGAGAGAGAGAGAGCAGGGGAAAGGGAAGGAGGGAAAGGGAAAGAGAGAGAGAGAGAGCGGGAGAAAGGGAAGGAGGGAAAGAGAGAGAGAGAGAGAGAGTCATTAACCCACACGGCCTCATCAGCTCACAATGCAGCATCACGCCATTGCATCATCGCTATGGCGACAGCGGCGTGACACATTCGTGCGAGTCGCCGGGCCAGAGCCCGTAACACGATCCCTCAGCCAATCACAGAGCGGGGGGATTACATCACTCCCAGAGAGTTCATTCAGGAAAATTAGAGCGTGAATATGCGCCTGTGTCTGCTGTATGTGCCGTGAGTGTGTGTGTGTGTGTGTGTGTGTGTACGCGTGTTTGTGTATGTGTGTGTGTGAGTGTGTGTGTGTGTGTGCGGGTGTATGTGTGAGTGTGTGCGCACGTGTGTGTACGCGTGTGTGAGTGTGTGTGTGTGTGCGAGTGTATGTGTGAGTGTGTGCGCACGTGTGTGTACGTGTGTGTGTGTGCACGTGTGTGTACGTGTGTGTGTGTGTGCACATGTGTTCTAATGTGTGTGTATGTGTGTGTGCGTGTGCGTGTATTTGTCAGAGTGCAAGAATGCGAGAGAGTGTGTGCGCAAGACAATTAGGCTGTATATATGAATGTGCGTGTCTGTACAGATAAGAGGAAGCAGGTGAAGATCTCTCTTTCTCTCTCCTTCCCTCCCTCTCTCTCTTACTCTCTCTCCCTCTCTCTCTCTCTCAGGCTCACCTGTATTTCATGCAGGCCCTGGGGCTGTAAACCGGGTGGAGGGACAGTGTGGGGCAGATAAGGCCTTATCTATTAATCCCTTATCAGCCAGGAAGACATCAGGGACAGCTGAAGCTCTGGATGGCGGCTGGGGCCATTAGCCGTAAACACAGGGGCGGGGGCGGGTGTTTACGGCGGGAAAGACGTGCAGAGATCACCACCACGCCCAAAAACAGGACAGTTCAAGGCTGGGCATTACGTCAGAACCCCCCCCAATTAATATTCCGCAGCGTTATGGATTAATAATTGATTAATGAACCCATAAAGCAACTGGAGAAGAGCCCGTAGCGTAGCGTCTCTGTTTGTTTTGAAGCACAAACAGAATGGTGGTGCTGCCTTTATACGTGGACCGCCCCTTTGCGTGTCCTGGAGCATGCTGGGTAATGTAGTCCACAGGTGTTTCTCCTAAACCACTGAACCACTGAATGTTCTGACAGACCCAGTGAGAGTTCTGCTGTAAGCCCCAGCCTGAACAGGGAGTGCAAGCTGCCCAGGGTGTATTCCTGCCTCAAGCCCAGTGCATGCTGGGATAGGGTCCAGCCTCCCTGCAACACTGATCGTTAATAAGCAGGTTAGATAATGGGTGGATGGAAGTAGAGAACTTAAACAGCTTCTCCTCCTCTGAATTTCACACATATTAGGAGGAGAGTGTCCTACAGTGTAGGGGGTGAGGGTGCGGGGTCCTGAATCAAGAGCACGCAGGAGGTAAGCGCCTCTCGCCATCGACACGTCACACACGTCACACATTTTCGGCCCAGTTATCTGTGCGGTGCCAGAGTGTGTCTGGTCGGACACTCGCCCGCCCCCAGCGGTGAGCGCCGGCCCTTTAAGAGTCCCCCGGCGTCTCCTCGCTCTCCCGCGCGGCCGCGGCGGAAAAAGCGCCGCGTGGATGTGTACACAGACGCATTCCCCCGCCCCCCCACCCCCACCCCCACACCCCCCCACCCCCCACCCCCCCCCGACCCCCTCTCCCCCCCTCCCCCGACTGCGGCTGGAACTGCGAAGCTAAACAACGCTAATCGCATTACCGTCCGCTAAATCAAACACAGACGGGACGGGGATGCGTGCGATCTCTCTCTCTCTCTCTCTCTCTCTCCCTCTCTCTCTCTCTCTCTCTCTCTCTCTCTCCCTCTCTCTCTCTCTCTCTCTCTCTCTCTCCCTCTCTCTCTCTCTCTCCCTCTCTCCCTCTCTCTCTCCCTCTCTCCGTCTCTTCCTCTCTTTCTCTCCCTCCGTCTCTCCCTCTCTCCGTCTCTTCCTCTCTTTCTCTCTCTCTCTCTCCCTCTCTCCGTCTCTTCCTCTCTTTCTCTCCCTCTCTCTCCCTCTCTCCCCTCTCTGTCTCTTCCTCTCTTTCTCTCCCTCACGTCTCTCTCTCTCTCCCTCTCTCGTCTCTCCTCCTCTCTCCTTCTCTCCCCTCCGTCTCTCTCTCTCTCCCTCTCTCCGTCTCTCCATCTCTTCCTCTCTTTCTCTCCCTCTCTCTCTCCCTCTCTCCGTCTCTTCCTCTCCTCTCTCCTCTCTCTCCCTCTCTCTTCTCTCTCCTCTCTTCTCTCTCCCTCCTTCTTCTCTCTCTCTCTCCCTTCCTCTTTCTCTCTCTTCCTCTCTCTCTCTCCCTCTCTCTCTCTCTCTCTCTCCTCTCTTCCTCTCTTTCTCCCCCTCTCTCTCCCTCTCTCTGTCTCTTCCTCTCTTTCTCTCCCTCCGTCTCTCTCTCTCTCCCTCTCTCTGTCTCTTCCTCTCTTTCTCTCCCTCCGTCTCTCTCTCTCTCCCTCTCTCTGTCTCTTCCTCTCTTTCTCTCCCTCCGTCTCTCTCTCTCTCTCCCTCTCTCTGTCTCTTCTCTCTTCTCTCTCCTCTCTTCTCTCTCCTCCTCTCCTCTGTCTCTTCCTCTCTTGTCTCTTTCCCTCTTTCTCTCCTCCTCTCTCTCTTCTCTTCTCTCTCTCTCTCTCTCTCTCTCTCCCTCTGTCTCTCTCTCTCTGTCTCTATCTTTTTCTGTCTCTCTCTCTCTCTCTCTCCCTCTGTCAGGTTCTTTGTCTCGGGGTGGGGGTGGGTGCTGATTGCTGATTGGGGGGGGGAGGTCCACAGTGGTCCCAGGAGGTTTCGTAAGAATGCGCAGAAACCAACAAAACTAGTCAAGTGTGAGTGACTGGTACAGGGCAGTGATGAAATTATATTATTATTGCTGCGAAGATGCTCAGGGTGAACTTTGGTTATCTACTGGCTACATGGTAAAGACTCCTCTCTAGGACTCCCTCATCTACCTCCAATGTCCTCTATCATCTCCGATTCAGGGTCAGAGGTCGTGTACAGCAAAATGTTCAGTGTTTAAATGAACTCTGGTAGAGTAGTACATGCGGACCTTTGGACTCATGCGGCCAAATTAATCACTGAACATTTTACGCGCCCGTTTCCCTGGCGATTGTGAGGGGCGGGACTACTGTGCACTGCGTAACTGAGTGAAGATGGAGGGCTCGGTTCTGACCCTTGACCTCTCGACCGTTCGCGCGGACGCGGTGCTGGAGCCGGACGGTGGCTTCGGCGTGCCGGGGGTAGGCCCCGCTCCGGGGGGGACCCACCAGCCGCTGGGCCTTACGCACTATACACGCTGTGGGGGCCCCAACAGGTCCGGAATGTTCCGCGTTTGCCCCATTATTTTAAGTGCATTTACAGAGATCATATCCCCCAGATACAGAGGAGAACCTATATTAGCCAGATGAAGGCAATTTGTGTGTGACTCTGCACTCCCCCCCCCCCCCCCATGCCCCCTCCCTCCACCCTCCACCCTCCACCCCTTCCCTTCATCCCTCTCTTTTTCCTGTGTGTGTTTACAGTGGCTGGTTAAGCTTTGATTCCCGGCACTCTAGCTGTCTTATTCATTGTCTCCTTGCGCAATTCAGAACGCCCTGTTGCCACAGGCAGGCAGGCTGGCATGCTGGCAGGCTGGTTGGGGGGGCAATTTTGGGGGTCATTACAGGCATTTGGCAGACGCTCTTATCCAGAGCGACGTACAACAGCGGGTCCAGCCACGTCACCTCCCTGCTCCCTGCATTTAATCTCTGACCTCCTCTTTGACCTCCCAGAGCTGGGCACTGGCATAAACACTAATGCAGTGGTTTTGGGTCACGACCATTTCAATGTCGAAGCTCTTTGGGGCCACAAGAACATGCTTGTTTAGGGGCCACCAAAACCCACCAAGGCCAGCTTGGCCAGACCAGATACCTGGCATAGGTGCGGGCATATACTGTGATATCAGTGTGTCTTCTCTATTATGAGCTATGCATAGACTTCTCCTGTTCAGTTTCTATTACATTACACTACATTACAGGCATTTAGCAGACGCTCTTATCCAGCGACTTACACAACTTTTTTACGTAGCATTTTTACATTGTATCCATTTATACAGCTGGATATATACTGAAGCATTTTCGATGAAGTACCTTGCTCAAGGGTACAACGGCAGTGTCCTACCCGGGAATCAAACCTGCAACCTTTCGGTTACAAGTCCAGTTCCTTACCCACTGTGCTACACTCCTATTGGGCTTCCTGTGGCCCCTCAACCCCATTGAAGTACAGCAGCCAGAGAGCACGGCCCTATGCCGATACCTCACAGCAATGCAAGGACAGGTACAGGTGTGTGCTACAGGTCAGGTGGGGATCAGCAACAGGAAACAGGAAGTAACGAACGGATCATTCGTATTTCCCCTTTATATATAGGTCTTTATATGACACATCGCCCACAGACAGGATGTCGTTTCTACATGGAAACCACCTACCCACTCGTTTTTCGTGAGGCCCGGAGATGGTTTGGCCTGGTTGGGGAGCCCCCACCCCCACAGAATAGTTCTCAGAGTGAGCAGAGCTAACTTGTGTGCGTCAGGTAACACCCACACACGATGCCACTGTCAGAAGAAAGGGTTCCAAAAGGCACCTCTGTGTCTCCATAGGGGAACCCGTGTCTAGTTCAAGGGTTCTTTGTGGGGCGAACTGCTGCAATCTCAGAACTTTCACACGGTTAGAGGGTTCCGTAAAGAACTAGAATGGGTTCCTGTATGGAGAACCCAAAGAACCCTTTTTTTCTGAGAGTGTGGACGAGCCTGTTCCCCATTCTAGCCCACCCCCCCCCCAAACTAGGGGGGGCTCCCCAACCTACACAAACCACACCAGGGTCCTCGTGTGTTTATACGGCCATCGATGGGGGGGTGGAGTGGGTCGGGTCAAAGTACACTGCTCTTACAGGAAGTCTTAGTCATCTGCCACCGTTTTGTTTGTTCGACTGTCCCACTTTCCCATTGTGACTAAGACCCGCTGGAACCCGACCAAACCCCTCTGACCCGCTGGCCGCGTTTGGGCAGTTAATCACGCAACCCTTTTATTTTGTTTTTCTTGCGCGGGCAGCGGATTATTAACGCCGTCACTGGGACCCCGCGGGGGCGGACCGATCCGGCCGTCAGGTGGAGCGGACACCCGGACAAAAGCCCTTTTTTGGCCGAAGAACTCGCGTCTGACCTCACGATTTGCGAAAACAGATTTCCAGGTCAGAAGAGGGGGGGGGGGAAATGCAGCTTAGATTTATTTACAACAAAAAATGATAGATTAGATTATATGCAGTATCCAGCTGTATAGTCAGCACATCAGATACTGTGTATTGCAGATTAACCAGTTTGGCTGCATGCGTGTATGTACGTATATCTCAGCAGGCGTATAAATACATCTGTGGAATTGACAAAAGGATTTTTTTTTTTTTTTCTGGCAAACAACAATGTTCGCTTTACTGAAAATTATTACTGCCGTTAATTGTCCGGAGCCTAAAAATACAGACGTGTCCATGTGTGTCTATAAAAGCCTTCAGACCCTTATAATTGAAATAAACAATATCTCCCAGTTAATTACTGCCTGGGCTAATTAAAGAAAGGCAGCGGCGCTCTGGGACGAGGGTAAAAATACCCCTGGGAAGCAGCTACGCAGGACACAATTCAAACGGGAGGAAAATAGCAGGGACGCCGTGTAATTTTGGTCGTAAACCGCAGAGGGGAAAAAATGTATAATTTAAGCCAGAAATTATTCATTTAACATAAACGCTTATTTTAAAAAACAAAAAGTATTCATTTTGGGGAGGAGCGGACTGGAAGGGGGGGGCGGAGGGAGGGTGGGGGGGGGGTGAGGGTGTAGCCAGGGCAGTTTTATGTGTGTGTTTACAGGACGGAGTGCAGGAATTTAGGGAAGGCTCACTACTAAGGCCCCTTTATGCTTCTTTGTTGTTTGCCGCTGTCTCTCTCTCTCTCTCACTCTTTCTTCTCTTTCTTTTTTCTTCCCTTTTTTTTTCTCGTGGCCGGGTGTTTCTGCTATAGTGGCGTGTTCATTTTGCAGCTCTGTGATGTTTCGCTTCGATCCAGGATTTGTCCGTCACCGGGCTGAATGGCTGCTCAATGTCGCAGGGGTGTTGCCATGTTTTTTTTGCCAAGTGATATTTCCTGGGGGGCGGGGGGCTGCAGAGACCTTCCATGATTGTCCTTCACTCTCAAGGTTCAACTTGGTTGGCGTTTGGGGACAGGATTTTGAGTCACCCCAAGGCAAACACTCTCAGAAATAAAGGTGCAGTGGGAGGTACATTTTTGGTCTTTGGTGAACAAAGAGCACAATAATGTTCTATTTGGGTACTAATAAGTACCTTTTACAAGCAACAAAAAAAGGTTCAAATGAATTACGTACTGCTGGCTAGGATTATGACTTTAGGTACCTATAGGGTACCACGCCAATGACAAGAGTTTTGTACCTTTACAGGAACTTTTTCACCCCTTTTTGTTTTGAGACGGTACGTTCCATATTCCATATAACAAACGAACGAGAGGAATCTCCATAAACACGCCGAAGGCAGGGAGGCTCACGCTCATTCCTTGAGGGCCTTGTGAGTGCTGATTACAGAGTCTTGTTTCACCCACTGCTCCACTTTATCCAATTAAGCCGCTGATTGGCTCGATATCACAGTCGCGGGCCGCGGTTAACGGGGAACGTGTTTTAAAGACGATCCTCCGATTAATTTGTTCGTGTTCTACAGTCAAAAAAAGCAACTTGGTCGTTGGTGTTTTTTTTGGGGGGGGGGAGGGGGGGGAGGGGTTTGATTTATCATTTTATGGGGTCCAGAGCAAGCTGAAATTTACGCAGCAGATTTACGGAATTACACTCAGCCACAAATGGGAAGCGCTTGTAATGGGAAACAGCGCATACCCAGCTCTCCAGGAATCGAGAAATATGCGGTCTGAACCCTGTGCGTGTTCAACGGACCGCCGACACTTCTCTCCTTGCTACTGAAGGGATACTCACCTCTATAAAGGTGTAATACAATGGTAATAAGCATGTTATTAGCTTTGAAAATTTACAGGACAAATAAAGGGAGGAATAAAGGAATGATCCATCCTTTACTCCTTCTTTTATTTCTTCGCTCATTTTTCTCATGATTTGTATCGATCAGGGGTGTTCAACCTTATCTTAAAAGAGCCGGCGTGGATGCAGGTTTTTGTTTTAGACCAGCACTACGACGCCTGAGTCAACCATTTAATTAATCACGGTCTTCAGTCAAGACATTAACAAGTAGAAGCAGGTGTCTTAGTGCTGAGCGTAAAAGAATAAATTAAAAAAATCAGCAGCCACGCCGGCTCTCTTCAGAGAGGACACCCTGGGTAGAGACGCTCTCTCTCTCTCCCTTTGGTTCCGTTCATGTTGAACACATTTCCAGTCGGTCTCCTCCTTTTCGCAAGTGGCAATTTGCGGACTTTTACAGATTAGACGTTTGTACAAACAAAAGGGTTAGATTGGAGCCTGTATTAGCTGGCTTCTGGACCAGCACTTGGGGGTTGTATTTTTTTTACCCAGAATGCACTTCTATACAGTATAAACTTGTCCTGCCCTCCTGCCCCGCCCCTCCCTGCCCCACCCTCCTACCCCGCCCCTTCCCTTCCCCACCCCCCGCCCCTGCCCCGCCCTGCCCCGCCCCTGCCCGCCCCTGACTTACCCTGTGCCTGGGCAGCGGAACTGTGGGAATACCCCAGGGCCAGCAGGGCCGTCTCCACCAGCTGGGTAAAGAGGATGTCCTTGCGCACCAAAACGAACTCCGCGTGTTCCTCCCGCCCCTCCCCGTCCATCCCCAGGCCCCCAACTCCGCCCCCTTCCATCTGCTCCACCACGCAGAACACCGGGATCATCAGGCCTGTGGACGGAGAGAGAGAGAGAGAGAGAGGGAAAGAGGGTGAGAGAGGGACAGAGATGGAAAGTGGGAGGGAGAGGCAGACAGAGAGAGAGAGAGAGAGAGAGGGAAACAGAGTAGGTAATGTGGGAGAGAGGAGTGGATTGGCCAGTTCTGTTCACTTGGGCAGTAAAATCACTTCCCGTTGGCTGTAAAGCCCTACAGCATGTCCAGCTGCTGCTCTACAAAGGATGCGGATCACAGTCCCTGTGAGACTTCCATTACTCCCTTTAATACTGTACGGAGGAGAAATACAAGCAGTCGTGGCATCAGGGCCTTTCAAGCACCGACAAATAGTGACAAATTACAATATAGCCGTGATCCATTCTTCCTTTGCTGTCTGTAAGAGTGTGTGTGACCCCTCCCTCCCTGCCCAGCCTAGCTGTTTGATCATTTCTCTTCATTATTGTTCAGTGTTCATTTTATTTATTTATTTACTTTTTCTTTTTTGGAAAGGGGGGGGGGTCTAGGCCAGTAAGGATGGTGACAAAGCTAGTTCCTTCTACACACCTGCACCCCTCCCCCCCACCCCCTTCCAAAAAAACCCTCTTATTTAGAAAGGGTGCTTTGTTCTTGGGGCCTTCTGTCGAGTCACAATTAATTAACCCCCAAGAGCAAAATCTTTACCCCAAACCCCCCACACTAATAATAAGGACTGCCGGAAAAAAAATGGCAGCCCCCTCCTCCTCCCCAATCCATCCATCGCTCTCTCTCTCCATCCTTTCCTCCCACCATCCTCTGCCTCCGCTTGTTTTAATCAGTCAATTCCTATATTTCTATTTCCTACCCGTTAATCATCTCGGCTCCCGGTCCGGGTCGCTCTTATGGAGTGAATTACAGACAGGCGGCCGCTGCCAATTCAAGTAAGTGAATTTCCCCCAACAGGAAAATATAACTGTCAACACTGAGCAGCTCTCGCTAGTGCTCTCCCTCTCTCTCTCTCTCTCCCCCCTCTCCCTCCCTCTCTCCCACCCTCCCTCTCTCTTACCACTCTCTTCTCTCCCACTCCCCAACACCGTCTGCTTTTCATCTCTCTCCTTCGTCCCCTTTCCATCATTCCAAGGACCACACTCATTTTCCAGATTCATATTCCAGGTCCTGCACACCTCTTACTCGATCACTTCCTCGTTGTCCTACCCAATATTTTGTCATTTAGAGGCCTGGAAATGTCATGTTATGCTACATATCCACCAAGCAGATGCTCTCATCCAGAGTAACTTTACACAGCTTATCTTTTTACCAATGTCTTCTGTATATTGTCCATTCATGACTGTATGTTTACTAAAGAATGTGACGTGCGTATGTCGCTTGAAAATGCTACAGTGGTGCTAAACCACTCACAACCTGTTGGACTGAAACCTGCAACCCTCTAATCATAAGTCCAGTTCCCTAAACTCTTCTCTTCTGCTCTAGTTGTTACCAAGCCAATTAATCCTTCCTTCTCTCCTTCTCTCCCTCTGTTCATTATTTATTCCCAAACGTGTTGCTTTACCTGGCGACGCCCCGGAATTCTACCCTTTACGAGTCACCTCTGAAGTAAAGCCGGAGTTGGCATTCCGGAAAAGCCAGAACCACAACGTCACCGGATCAAGCAAAACGTGACTTTTGTCATTAAGACACCCGTCAAGCTACATCGTTTCTTGCTACTGCAAAAACAATTATAAAGCAAATTGAGCATTAATACCAAAATAAATGATTAAGCTTAATACTTACATTTAAGATAAATTTTTAAGCTCTTACAGGTGTACGTGCCCTTTAGAATATGGTTGGATGTCAGCTGTAGGATTCATTCGTGTTTGTGTCGAGCAAGTGACCCAGTACATAAGGATATTGCTTCTTTCTGCGACGCTGAAGAAAAATGTATACTCTGCCACATCGACACTTTCAAAAAGTGTCGCTCAACAAAAGAATGACAACGGCATCTGGCACTTGGCATTTAAACTTCGGCGAAGGCCTGTGACGAGGATTCTATTGTCTCTATGGTAACAAGACTCCAAACTCCCGACCGTTTTTTTCACCTTTGTAAAATTGGCCAATTATACTGCGTGAAACCCTAGTTCCGGAGGTGCGCGACGTTGAGGAAGAGTGTCGAAAATAACGCCATTTTTTTTTGTTAAGAGACACTGTCGTGTCGTTGCGACGAAGTATAAATTAGGCTTCAGGTGCTTTAGAGATCAAACACTCTCTGCTGCCGTGTCCATGCCATCGTACCTTCTGAACCCCGGCACCAGTCACAGCATGAGCTCCACTGACCATCCCCACCGCGCTGGAGATGAGCCTGACTTCCTCTACAGACATAAAGGGCGTCTATCCCTACATATCTGCTATTAAAAACCATGAAAGGTTGAACCTTGTTTCTTCATGTACAGCAGGGCTGCCCAGCCCTGTTCCTGGAGATCTACCGTCCTGCAGGTTTTCATTTTGACCCTAGTTTGCCACACCTAATTCTACTAATTAGCAGCTCAACGCCAGATCCCTAGCTGCTTAATGACGCGCGCCTCGTTAGGGTCGAAATGAAAACCTGAAGTACGGAAGATCTCCAGCGTGCAGCCCCGACGTACGTCGACTCTACCTGCTCTGGCAATATTGTTTCATTACCTCCGTGCCAATAGAGCTCTTTGAATTGAACCGAATTGAATTGAATTAAATTGAATTGGCTCCGATTAAACGTTGATATTCACACACTGTCGTCTTCCCTCGCGCACGCGGAGAATTTGAGAGGAAGCAGGCGGATTTTTATCCACGGAAACCGACGGCGTGTTTTATCTGCTCGGACGCTTGACCCCGACGTGCGCGGGGTTCGAGACGGGAGCCACGCTCGAACCCTCTGCTCTGGTGTTCCACACCGAGGGGCAACTCTGGGGAAATCAATTAAATGTGCGAAAGCCAGAGTGACAAAATAAATCCAGGCGCCCGACTCACACGCGCACACACACACACACACGCACACACACACACACTCACACGCGCACACACACACACACACGCACACACACACACGCGCACACACACCCACACACACACACACACACACACACGCGCACCCGCGCGCACACACACACACACACTCACACGCAGGTCCTCCAGCATCGCTGTCAGTCACTCAGCCAGAGAGCAGCTGTGTGTGTGCGTGCGTGTGTGTGTGTGTGTGTGTGTGTGCGCGTGCGCGCGTGTGTGTGTGTGTGCGTGCGTGTGTGTGTGCGTGTGCGTGTGTGTGTGTGTGTGCGCGTGTGTGTGTGCGTGTGTGTGGCCCATTCCCCATTGTGGTTCTGAAGAGATACATTCAATTTCAAAGAGCCCTTCACTGCACCAATCCATCCTGCCTTTCTTCCTGGCTGTGTGTCCAGCTTATTGAAGTTATGTACTACTTAATATTTTCTACTTGAATCACTAATTAAATTACTTAAAATTTAATAAATGAATAATTATTTTATTCAAATAATTTTAGCTGCTTTCTTTTCTCTGTAACTCTTACCCACTCATTCTCCCTCTCTCTCTCCCCCTTTCTCTCTTCCTCTCTCTCCCTCTTCCTCTGTCTCTCACACACACACATACTCTCTCCCTCTCTCCCCCCTCTCTCTCTCTCTCCCCCTCCCTCCCCCCCCTCTCCCTCTCTCTCTCTCTCTCCGCTGCATGCTGAGGTCTGATAGGAGGGGGTTTTTGCTGCCCTTTGGTCACTATCAGGCTCCCCCCGCCCCCCCCCCCCGACATGGCATTCACATCAGTGTCTCTGTAATTACCCCGACTTGTTCCTGTCGCTATTATTGCCGCCCCCCCCCCTCCGTGAAAATGCTCCATTGTTCTATTGCCCCGCGCCAGGGCAGACGGCTGCCGGAGGGGGCCCGGGGCGGATTCGGGGTGAGCGCTGGCGGGCCGCGTACCTCCCAGGGGCCTGAGGGGACCCCCGTTGTGGCGCAGGCGGGGTCCCGTGGGGCTCCCGTTCAGCTCCAGCCGCCCGGCCTTCCCCGGCGGGGGGGCGCTCAGATCCAGCCGCCCCACCTTCCCCGGGGGGGCGCCGCTGAGCTCCGGGCTGCCCCTCCTCTCGGGACTGTCCAGCCTCCGGGGGCTCTCCCCGCCCCCGCCGCCGCCGCCTCCGCGCTCCATCTGCCGCCAACCGCCACCGGGGGGCGCTCCCACCAGAGGGTAAGGGCCTGCGGAGACAGACGGGGGGGGGGAGAGGGGGTCAGTGGGTGCTGGAGCAGTGGGGGAATGAAGAGGGGGAGGGGCAGAGGATGAGGTCTAGCAGGAGGATTAGGAGGTGCCCAAAAGGCCAGAGGTGGGGTCAGAAAGTCAAAGTCCTGCCCTGTGTGTTTCTTCCACCCATAAACTCGGCCGGCTGATTTTCACCAAGTCGCTCTACCTCCTGGCTGAAGAACTGCGCTAAATAGCAAATAAAATCCAGGTGATTGGCATAAAATTCTGGGGAGGACTTTTACTTTCTGTACTGTTCACCTCCGATGGAACCTGAGAGACGGTGAGGAGAAGCGTTAAGACGGTCTGAGGGGAGAGAGTTGGGGGGTCAAAGGATCTAAGGTCAAAGGTCAACGGGAGAGGGCAAGGACGGACTTCCTGGAACAGCTCTGCCCAACACACAGCCCTGTGCAGGCCAGTCTTCTACAGGAGACTGTTTATCAGAGGACATGTGCAGACACAGAGCATACAGGAGAAAGCGCACAGACACACGTACATATGCACAAACACACACACACACACACACACACTCACACACTCACACACACGCACGCGTAAACACACACATTCACTCACTCACGTACGCATAAACACTAACACACACACACACACACACACATACGTACGCATAAACACACACACACGCGAGCACAGGTACGCACAAACACACACAAACACACACACTCACACACGTACGCATAAACACACAAAAACACACGTACGCACAAACACACACTCGCACACAAACAAACACACACACACGTGCGCACACACACACATGCATCAACACACACACACACACACACACGCACACACACACACACGCACACAGATAAATCAAAGGCGTTTGTGTAGAGGAGCATGGCGGTCCCTGATCAGGTTATCTCTCTTATCGGCAGGCTGCACCACGCCAGGGCACGTCGTTCTGCACCAGCATCAGCGGGGAATGTAAACAGGGCTGGGGAGGGACACGGGGGGGGGAGGTTGGGTACATCTGTATGTGACACCCAACAGAGTCTCTGACAGAGGTTAGCTTAAGCCTCAATGCCCACGGCTAGCAGCCAGTACAGAAAGGACAGTATATACCAGTACAGGAGGGCAGCTGGGACAGAAAGGACAGTATATACCAGTACAGGAGGGCAGCTGGGACAGAAGGAAGTATAACGCTAGACAGGAGGGAGCTGGGACAGAAAGGACATTCCAGACAGGAGGCGCTGGGACAGAAGGCAGTTATACCAATGCCACGGGGGCAGCTAGGACAGAAAGGACAGTATTTATACCAGTACAGGAGGGCAGCTGGGACAGAAAAGACAGTATATACCAGTACAGGAGGGCAGCGGTTTTTTGTAATTTCCTGTCCAATCAGCAGCCAGCTTCAGCCTTGAAAATGAGGTGTGCTGACTCTTTAGCCAATTGAAAACAAACGAAGTGCGAGAACACGTCAAGAACCGGGAGACACAGCAACCCTCCCGGATTCGAGGGGAAGAACGTTGCGCCTTACTGGTTCCACCGAAACCATTTGCAGTCGGACATCAGTGTTCTATCCCATCTAAGAGCTAGCCATGCAGCCCCCAGCCCCGGCCACAGAGCACCAGGCGTTTTGGACCGAGGCCGACAGGGTGGCATGGCCACGGGCTAATTGAGTGTTGGGGGGCGGGTAGAGGGGATTGGACAGTTTCCAGAAAGCCCCGTTTCTTTTGCCAAACTGTTAATATGAGTAATACCTATTAGACCGACTGCCAGAGTGTGGGGCTAACTGCCAAGTATTAAAAGGGCACCAGAGGGCCAGATGGGCTGACCTGGAGCTGCGTGTGAATGTTACAGCGCAGAGGGGCATGATTCATCTTACAGAGAAAGAGGGAGGGAGGGAGAGAGGGTGCCTGTCAGAGTGTGTGTGTGTGAGTGTGTGTGTGAGTGTGCGTGTGCACATGCGTGCGGGTGTGTGTGAATATTACAAAACAGAGTGGCAGGATTCATCTTACAGAGAGAGGGAGCCTGTCAGTGTGTGTGTGTGTGTGTGTGTGTATGTGTGTGTGTGTATGAGAGAGAGTGTGAGTGTGTGAGTGCTTGTGTGTGTGTGTGTGTGTGTGTGTGCACGCGCATGGATGTGTGTATGCATCTGTGTATATACACATGCATGAAAGTGAAGCAGAGCAAGACTATGTAAAAGGCATAGAGGAAGTGAGAGAGAGGGAGGGAAGGAGAGAAAGAGAGTGAGGGAGTGAAAGAGTAAGAGGGAGAGAGGGAGAGAGAGAGGGAGGGAGAAAGTGATAGAGAGAGAAAGAGAGAGGGAGAGGGAGACTAAGAGGGAGGTACAAAGAACACACAGAAGTGAGTTTCCTGGACAGTGCGAGGCCCTTTGCCAAGCCCCCTCTGTTTGTTTTCCCAACCCAGTCGCTGAGAGCAAAGTCATCGCATCGCACCACTGTTCCTCTCTCCCTCTGTTCATCAACTTTCACTCAGAACTGTTTTCATTTTCACAAAACAGGAAAACAGAATAAAACACAACTTAGCAAAGCCCCTCATCTGCATAAAATATGAAGCCCCATAAAAAAATAAAATACTTGAGTCTCGGTCTGACAAAAAAACTACAGTTTGGCAAAAATGCACATTTGGTTAAATTATTTGTGTTGATTCAGGAGCAGATACATAATAGAGAATCAAGAGTAAAAAGTTCTGAAAAGTCAAAAAAGTGTTGCGGTTCTAGTAAGAGTTCAATCAAAACGTAGTTTACCACAACATACAAGTCAGAGACTGCAGGCGATCCTTTGATTCTGCTTTAATTTAAATTGGTTGTAGTGCTGGGATAATAAACTGACAGCTGGTCCTCAAACAATAGCTTCGCATGATTACAAAAACACACACATACAGAATTAATAGTGGGTATTAAATACTCCTTTCCAACATAAACAGAGTATTCTGTATACGGAACTAATCCCGCCCCCCCACTCTCCAACCAATCAGGGCCAAGTTCTCTTCTGTATGAAACAAATCCCACCCCCTCACTCTTCAACCAATCAGGGCCAAGTTCTCTTCTGTATGGAACAAATCCCGCCCCCTCACTCTCCAACCAATCACAGCCAAGTCCTCTCTTTCTTCCAGCGCTTTATTGGCTTTGCTAGAGTATGAGTACTCCACGGGAGGCAAAAGAACACAAAAGGAAACGTGTTTTGGATAAAAAGCCGGGTGGTGGAAAGTCTTTCGATGACAAGGAGCAAACCCAGATCTCTGTTCTGGTTCTGGATGAGTGCGCACCTGTTGGAGGCTCTCAAAGGGTTCTCACCGTGAAAGGTGAAGAGGGAAGGTTTGGTGAGCTGGCGTGAGACGTATTCCGTTTGTGGGTGGTAGGGGGGCGACTGAGGTCTGGGACCGGGGTGGTGAGCGATTGAGGTGTTACCGTTTCGTTTGCACTGAGATTTGTTTGCGTTTCCCGAGAGTGAAAGTGAGACAGAGCCTGAAAGCTTGCGTCTGCTGCCCAAAACGTGAGAGTCGGCAAACCTGCCAGCACCAGAGTACCATGCAGCGTAACACCATGTGACTAAACAGCACACTTCAAGGTACAGGGGGGCAGTGGGAACCAACAGCACAGAGCTGGTGTTACCCCCGCTCTGGATATATCACTGTGTCACGTCATTAAAGCAAAGACACTTTCTGACTGCCAAAGAAATTCCCCAAGCGAGCAGCTTCTGAACCCAAGGAGATCTAATCGGCGACAGGACTCCGCAGTGAGTTTCTTGTGACTTGCGTCTGTCCGTTTTTTCCTCTAAGGCGAGATGAGAGTCCTGCCTTCCTCTACACCAGGGCTGCCCAACCCTGCTGCTGGAGATCTACCTTCCAAGAGGTCTTCATTCCAACCCTAATTTGGCACCTGATTCTACTTAGCAGCAACTCAATAAGCAGTTGAAGGTGTGGCTTTGTTAGGGTTGGAGTGAAAACCTACAGGACAGCAGATCTCCTATAGCTGTTGAAAGAAGTGTGCTTGGTTAAGGTTGGAATAAAAACCTACACGAGATCTCCAGGAACAGGGTTGGGCAGCCCTGCTCTAGCTGTTGAATGAGGTGTGCTTTGTTAGGGTCGGACAGTAGATCTCCAGGAGCAGGGCTGGGCAGCCCTGCTCTAGCTGTTGAATGAGGTGTGCTTTGCTAGGGGTTGGAGTGAAAGCCTACAGGACAGTAGATCTCCAGGAGCAGGGTTGGGCAGCCCTGCTCTAGCTGTTGAATGAGGTATGCTTTCTCAGGGTCGGACAGTAGATCTCCAGGAGCAGGGTTGGGCAGCCCTGCTCTAGCTGTTGAATGAGGTATGCTTTCTCAGGGTCGGACAGTAGATCTCCAGGAGCAGGGTTGGGCAGCCCTGCTCTAGCTGTTGAATGAGGTGTGCTTTGTTAGGGTTGGAGTGAAAGCCTACAGGACAGTAGATCTCCAGGAGCAGGGTTGGGCAGCCCTGCTCTAGCTGTTGAATGAGGTGTGCTCTGTTAGGGGTTGGAGTGAAAGCCTACAGGATGGTAGATCTCCAGGAGCAGGGTTGGGCAGCCCTGCTCTAGCTGTTGAATGAGGTGTGCTTTGTTAGGGTTGGACAGTAGATCTCCAGGAGCAGGGTTGGGCAGCCCTGCTGTACACTGTGGTGTCGACCACGTGTCACCAGCTCATCATTTCCACTGAACCCAACCCAGATCCTAATCTGGGAAGAGAGGGAGGGATGTGTGTAATTAATGCTTATAAATCTTAATAACTCTGACGAGACCGTTTCATTTTCCCCCCCTCGCTCGCTAACAAGAGACAAAGACGTCTCTAACTCAAAGGTCTGCTTCTAATAAACAGTTTTCTTGCACGGCATTCAGGAAGAGCAAACTCTTGCTCTTCCTGAATATGCAGCTCCATCTTCCCCCCCCATCCAGTATAATAATAAAGCAGTTATTGAGAGACTCGAGCCCCAGAGAGGGTTTGATGGGGATGCAAGGACTACAGGGGGATGCTGCCAGCTTGCTACCCAGAGCTGCTACCCAGCTTGCTACCCAAAGCTCTGGGACGGTCCCTTCTGTGAGCTGGGTGAGCCCACATTCCGTTTCTCCACCTTACTACGGCACTTCGCTTTCTCTTTTCCGATGTTGCCTGCTTGTCTATCCCCCCCTTTCCTCTTCCTTTCTTCTCACACTCTTTCTCTTTCTCCGAAGCTCGCGCTGTCAGGAGTCGCTCGTTCAGGTAAGCCTCACAGTTCACCAGCTAAGTCGCGGACATGACGGCAAAATGCTGAGATTCATTTTACTCTAACATGTGAGCCCACAACGATGGACCAAATTTACTCTATCACCGCGGTTTTCAACCCCCTGGGGGTCCTTGAAGGTACTGTAGGGGATCCCTGGCCAGACTTGATATGCATTGACTCTGTATAGTTTTGGGAAAATATTTCAATATAACCCTTTGTAATTTATGGTGGGGGGGCCCCCTGGATGCCTTTGAGCCTGGCTGGGGGGGTTCCGGGATCGCAAAAGGTTGAAAACCCCGGCATGATCAGATTGAACCGGACTAAATCAAGGTTGATCTATCGCGAAAGCGTTTATAGTGCAGTCACAGCATCATATCTACATATAACGAGAAACCCAGGACCTCGGCAAACTGAATCCTATTCTAATGTACTGTACTTCTCTCACTCCCTCTCTCTCTCTCTCTCTCAGTAATGCCACCGTTCAGCCCTACCTGACAAGTCTCGGCTTGAACTCACGGAACCTTCCGGCGCAGCTGATCCTTGTCGAGGGCCCTGACTCTGTATCTCAGCCTGGATCTGCCTCCGCTGAAAACCGTTTGACTGAGGAGGTAAATAACCCCCCCCCCCGCCCCCCCGCCCCCCCCCAACATGAAAGGAGCTAATCAACCGCACAGGGCAGGCACTTCGCACAGTAAATACACTGTGCCAAGCGGTGAGCAACTCCCAGCAAGGACCGTTACACATCTGTGCGAACACTGGCTAAGTAGGGCCAGCGCTCGTTACAGAGGTCAAAGGGGAATCCAGTAGGCCTCATTCAACCGGTTGATCACGTTGGCCAGCAGGGGGAGCTGTGCTGGTTTAAAAAAATAATTGAATTTTTTAACCCGAGCTGAAGGTTCTCGGAAACTCAGAAAGTGATTTTATTCCCTTTCTTAAAGATGACAACCTGAATAGCTGCACTGAATAAAGGTTTATAAACCGACCGTCTACGCATAAGTGATTGTACTTTGGGTCTTGTTGTTTGCAGTCAGACACTGTAAAAACGCATCTCTTTAACAGTGGGGAAGTGTTACTGACAACAAAAAAAATAAATAAATAAAATTATGCGGCCTAAGATCTGGACACGGCACACAAAATGATTTTAAAAAATTTATTGTTTTAAATACTGAAACCGACTGGGAGCCAGAACGGGAATATGAACAGACTGACCGTCACTGAAACGCACCTGTCTGCTCCATACTCACTTCAGACCGCACGCTATAGTCCTGGGAGACAATAAAAATAACTAAAAAAAATTTATAGTGCAATATTAAATAAATATAATTTATTGGCATGAGACATATTGAGTGTAGACAGCAGCTGAAATATTGAAATATCATTTACATTCATAGTTTGTCATCACTTACTGCTGAAATCCACGGGGTCACTATGATTATTACTAACCTTACGAAGAGGAGGTTTTAAAAAAAAAAAAATTATTTTATATTTTGTTCTTATAAAATAACTAAATTAATTTTGGGATGCTTTTTTCTTAAATTCCAAGCAGGTGCTGTAGAACTACTTCACTTTCAGTTACCAGTAGTGATTGTGACATCGGCATTGGAATGTTCAGTTAAGAAAATTCTAATTGCACATTTGTGATTCTACACCTTAAAGGATTAATAAATCGCAATGATATCATCATGCTCTAAACTGCTGCTAGTATATTCAGAGATAATTGCAAGGGATCTGTGAACATAAATACACACACGCACACACACACACATGCACACAAACTCAAACACACACACACCCGCACGCACACGCACACACACACACACACGCACACACACGCACACAAACTCAAACACACACGAGAGTCTAAACTCCACTGCACTACTCTGTGTACACAAAGCACATTTCCCCACTCTGCTATAGTTTCACATTTATAACACGACTATTAGTCATACATGCACTGCTACAGCTTTTTAAAATAGTTAAATGCATTAATATCACAAAGAAGTATAACAAATAAAGTGAATGAGTGGTTCTTGTCTTCCTTTCCCTCTATCTGTCCCTCTTTATCCCTCTATCTCTATCCCTTTCTCCCTTTGCATTCCTATCTCTCCCTCCCTCTATCTAGCTCTCGCCCCCTCTATCCCTTTTCCTCTCTTTCTCTCTCTCTATCCCTCTCTCCCCCTATATCTCTCTAGCCCTCACTCCTCTCTCTTCTCTCTCCTCCCTCTCTATCCCTCTCTCTCTCTATTCCTCTCTCTCCTCTCTCTCCCTTTCTCTCTCTCCCTCTCTATTCCTCTCTCTTCTCTTCTCCCTCTCCCTCTCTCTCTCTCCCTCTCTCTCTTTCTCTCTGCTCTCTCTCTCTCTCTCTCCCTCTCCTCTCTCTCTCTCTCTCCCCCCCTTTTCTCTCTCTCCCTCCCAGCGGTTCTCTCTGCTCTGGCTCCTGGCTCTGACCCGGCGCTCACAGCCAGCTGTGCCACACACAGGAAGCAGAGGGCAGAGAGCGGTCTGCTGCCGGTCTGAGCACGCTCAGTGCAGGCAGAGGAAAAGAGAGGAAGGAGGGAAGGAAGGAGGAAGAGAGAGAGGGAGAGAGGGGGGCGTAAGGAGCAAGATAGAGTGACTTGAAATTCAAAAAAGAGGAACGAGAAATACAGAAGCAAAAGGGGGATGAAGGAAAGGAGGGGATAAGAATGAGTGAGAGGGAAAAAGGAAGACCATGAAAGAAAATGTTCTCGTTTTGAAGGGGACAGGAATTACCCCAGGAAAAAAAATCAGTTTGTTATTCAAGTTAAAAATAAATTTGTACTGGGGATGGTCATTCACGTTTCTTTCATTTATGGGAATGCTAGCCACGCTGAACACATCTGTCATTTCAACACTTTCATTCAGAACATTCTTAAAATATTTTTGACACGTAACCTCAATGATGTTTTATCATAACTAAAAGATTACCATCTGGGAAGACTACCATTAAAGCTTGTGTGTAACATACTAACCCTCCAAAAATGTAGTGTGTAGGTAGGAGGTTTTTTTTCGTTTTTTTTAAAGAAGTTTTTGTAGACCTGGAAACGGTTTCTGTGACTTTAACAGAACCCGATTGGAAAAATGAACATGCTCCTGGACCGTATGGGTAACGTTCTTTTCTAAGTGTTGTCCCACAACGAAACAACGATCATAACTAGCATGCAGCCCAACTTTCCGGAGACAGTTCACATCGTCAGGCTTTCAGCACAACATGAATATCAATAAAACAAGAATTTTAATTCATGAAAAATGGCAACAATGGTTAATAACAGACTGAAGATGTTTTTGCACGCTAATGCCCTGCTCTTCTGCACTAGCGTAGTCGGTGGCCTGTGAAAGCTTTATTGCTTGATAAAGGGTGAGCTGAGTGACAGATATAGCGGGCCCTGGTGCTGATTTTGTGTTCAGAGGTCTGCTGTGGAGGTGTACTGAAGACTGGACCGACAGACTCTTATCAGAGAAACGGCCAAGACTGACAGATCATCTCCCCGCGAGATTCTCCCCGCGTCAGCCCAAAGTTTGCTGCTGACCCGTTCATCTCAGGAGACCGCGTCATTGTGTGTGTGCGTGCGCACCTGTAAGTGTGTGTGTGTATATGTGTGTGTATGTGTGTGTGTGTGTGTGTGTGCATGTGTGTGTATGAGTGAGTGTATGTGTACAGTATGTGTGTGTGTGTGTGTGTGTGAGTGTGCGTGCCTGTGTGTGTTTCTTAGTGTGTGTATATGTGAGCGTGTGTATGTGTGCATGTATGTGTACAGTATGTGTGTGTGTGTGTGTGTGTGTGAGTGAGTGTGTGTATGTGTACAGTATGTGTGTGTGTGTGAGTGTGTGTATGTGTACAGTATGTGTGTGTGTGTGTGTGTGTGTGTGAGTGAGTGTGTGTATGTGTACAGTATGTGTGTGTGTGTGTGTGTGTGTGTGTGTGCGTGCCTGGGTGTGTTTCTGAGTGTGTGTATATATGAGCATGTGTATGTGTGCGTGTATGTGTACAGTATGTGTGTGTGTGTGTGTGTGTGAGTGTGTGTATGTGTACAGTATGTGTGTGTGTGTGTGTGTGTGTGAGTGTGTGTGAGTGTGTGTGTGTGTTTCTGGATGTGTGTGTGTGTGTGTGTGTGTGTATGTGTACAGTATGTGTGTGTGTGTGTGTGTGTGTGTGTGAGTGTGTGTGAGTGTACAGTATGTGTGTGTGTGTGTGTGTGTGTGTGTGTGTGTGTGTTATGAGGGTTGTGGTGTATGCGTACGGAGAGTTTCGGGCTGGGAAAGGGAGTGTCTTCCCTTCTGGCGAGCACGTTTAGCTCTCCCATAAACATTAGGTTTGATAATAAAAGATAAATAGTTCACAGCAGGTCTTTATTACTCTCTCTCTCTTTCTCTCTTTTTCTATATATATACATATATATATACATTATATATACACACATATAATGGGTGTGTGTGCATTTGCGTTTGTGCACTAAGGGCATGTTACACACACACACACCACAAACACACAGCCACACACACACAGCACACACACACACACACACACACAGACGCCACAGCCAGGATTTGGGATGTGGGACTGAGGCGAGGGACCACACACTGACTCACAGGAAAGACTCGCCAAGCTCACACACATGGAAGCCAAACACACAGAAAGTGAATCACAACACACAGAGAACCAATCAGAACACACAAGTACCAATTAGACCAGTGGTGTCAAACTCGTTGCCATGGAGGGCCGTGTGTATGCAGGTTTTCATTCCAACCAATTAATGCTGCCTTAATTGAGTCAAATTGCTCATTCAGCCATATGCGTTTAACTGCATTGAAGCACAGAATATAAGAAAATTTTTATTTAGACAATGCGGGTCACCATAGACATCGGGTCACCATTGTGCACAAACCTGCATCCCTAATTCAGCAAATAATTTAACTAATTATATAATCAAGATCTGAGGCTGGAATGAAAACCTGCATACACACGGCCCTCCATGGCAACGAGTTTGACACCACTGAATTAGACCATGCAGAGAACCAATCACAATGCACAGAGACCCAATCAGACCACAAGGAGAACCAATAAGAACACATAGAGAACCAAACAGAACACACAGACACCCAATCAGAACACACACACGATCAAAATCTAAAAAACAACAGCAACGACTGACACAGAACACTGACCACCATCCCTGCACACCACACCCAAGCAGCGAGTAGCTCCACACATCCACTAATAACAGGCACTTACATTTCTCACTCAAATACACCAAACTCTGAGCATGTCCGCCCATCCACTTCCTGGCGTAGTTTGCATCGATTAAAGGGGTGGCTCACTTCATGGGTTTTTTTTAAATATAAGGAAAGCAGAATTTAAACAGGGTTACAGATGGAGATGGGGTCGCAGCTCGGAGAGCGCCGTGCCAGGGGGAATCGAACCCGCAGCCACACGGATCGACCGTACAGGACCTGAGAATCACCCGCCAGGTCTCACCCACTTTCTGGGCTCTACTGACATTGCTTCGGTTTTACTGCACGTTTTCGACTGGCCCTGATAGTTTTTTTTTTTTTTGTATAGAATTAATACGGTTTACAAAATTTTGAGAAGTTTCCGCAGTTCGTCCTGGTCAACTCCAAAGCAGATTGCACAGCGACGTCGAACGTAAACATCAGCTTTTATACTGCGCTGCTATTTCTGTTCTCGAGTGCCATGATCTCAGGTTGCAGGCACCATGAAGAATAGGTGAAACCGAAAATGATATTAAATGTAATTCTTGAAGTGTAATCAGGTAATAAACACATGTACAACCTCAGCAGGCACGACTTGCAAGCTGAGTTTTTTTTTTTTTTTGAGTTATCTGATGAAAAGTACACCAGGAATCCAAGAGTTGGGGAGTCAGTGTGATGCATTACCTTAATTAAGCCATTTTTGTATGCCTTTGTATCACTTTGGTATGCTTTTTTTTTTCTTGTTACGCATCAGGTTTGCAAGTTTTTGTTTTTGCATTTTCATTTTGTAGAGCCAACTTTCAAATGAATGGGATGGCATAAAAATGAAAAATAAATGACTTTTTTAAATTAGCCATTTTGCAAAGACATTAAAGAAAACCACTTGTGCAAATATTCAAGAGGGCAATCCAAGGCACCAGAGACCATTGCATAAGGGACAAAAATAATTTTCACAACTGTGTTTTCTAGATTTGAAATAAAACACCCTTTCTTTTTATTGAGGCCAAGAATCATAGTAACCCTGCACTGGGAAGAAAAAAAACAAAAAAAAAAACGTTTTTTTTTTTTAATTCAAAGATGTTAAAAGAAACTACAAATTGTCCAGACACACAGGAGCTGCCGCCTCTCTCTAATCAATCAGCGAAACGCAGAACACAGGAGCGGAAGAGAGAACACTTCTCTCGAGTTCTCCTCCTGCCGTCAGGAGGCCTGACCCAGAGAAGCCCTGACTCACCGCATGTCCGAAAAAACCATTTACCCCTCCTCCCATCAACCCCCGCCCCCCCGCCCCCCCATGATAGAGCACACATGGACATATGCCTTAACTCCACTGTGAGGCGCTTTTTAAACTTCAACCATCCCAAGTCTTTTTCTTACAAAATATGATGCTGGGCGCTGAAAAGTTTGAATCGAAATGCATTTTTTTCCCCCCAAAGTTCTCAGGTTAACACAACTGGCTGAATTTCGTTACTCGGGTCGAGGACAAAACTTCGCTGTTAAGGTCAGGCTGATTTTTGGCCGCCGTCACGCGGCCCAACAGAGGAAGCGCTGCAGAAATCTCTGGCGCTCGAAGAGTTCGGCGTGAGAGGGAGGGGCCGGGAGGGCAGCTTTAACACCAATCCCATCTATAAACACAGTCGCTCGTTAAAATTATTCAGCAAACTTCACTCCATTTTAACAGCTCTTCGCTTTCTTTCTTCCTTTTTTTTTTAATCCAAACCCAAACTGCATTTTTTTCCCCCCCCGCACGGAACATGCAGAGAAATCGATGTTCTCTCTCAAATATTTTTTGTATTTGTTTATTTCCAGGCTTTTGGCTCCATCGATGAGTGTGGTTTGTAGACATATGATTGGAGGATTGTACTTTGGCTTGGGGTTTAAAAAAAAGACCTCACTGGTGGTCTTCGCCATGTATTACTCTAAGTACTATTTACTGTTCGAGTTTCAGTTCAGTTTTGATGACTCAAGGTACCATATAAGAGTCTCTTAGATAGTGTGCGCTTAGTGGAGTTCAACTAAATCCATCCCAAATTAATTATGTTTTTAAAAATTGTATTTACTTGTTTTTTTTGTTTTTATTTTTACAGAAAACTTGACTTGAATTTATAGCTTCGGTCATATATAATTGTTTAATTACACCTGCAATGCAAACTACAAATACATTGAGGATGAACCATTTTTTGTTCATTGTCCTTTACATATATAAACCTATAATCCTTTGAAGAATTTAAATTGGACGTACACATATATCATTTGGCCACATAAAACGTCTGATAATCTGAAAAAGTAATAAAAAATAAATCAAAGCGTTGAGCGTATTTATTTCTTTCTTTAACACTCCTATTCAAAAAAGAAGGTAATCTTCCAAACCGGACTACTGTGGTCCATTGTTGTAACTAACAGATCAGTTATAATCCTACAATAAATAGAAAACTATGATGGTCTGTCTTATATAGGACTATTGTTGCCTTTTTTTAATGGACTAGCTTGTTGCTTATCTGTAGCATCAGAGGTATGTCACAGTAAAAGATGATATCTCTGCAGACTGGCAATCGCACGCAGGAAAAAGCCCGATTTCACATCCATTTGAATCCTGACCAATTTCACTTTTAGCAATTGGCAGGGCCACTTTAGCTATAGGTATAATAACATTATTTACATTAGCAACATTATTTCAGCTACGTTTTCCGAAATGGAAGTCTCATTCATGTCGCTGTCATACACGAGAAATTACTACCGAGGAGTACTACTCTGCATGACTAAATGTGGTAAAATTCAAAAACAATATGACCATGTTTATAAATGGTGTTAATGTTATAATTGTATAAATTCATTCTGGTGCTCCACAGTGTCTGTGGAAGAAAATTGGTTATGGGTCACAAACTATAAAAACATTAACAGACAAAAAAACAATATACTGTACACACACACACACACACACACATATATATATATATATATATACAATGTCTACATTGAATTTATAAGCGGTTGTCTTCATATCAATATCTGAAAAATATACTTCTGTAGAAAGTGACAAAGCAGTGTGTTAAAAAACGTACGCAAAACCGAAAGAAAATTGCAAAACATTTGGCTAAATTGACTGAATTACCAGCGTGCGGAACATGTTTTTATGGGTTCATATACTTGCCCTTTGCAGAACCTCAGCATTCATAGGCTCAGCAACACCGCTTTGCATCAAATTATGTCTAAAGTACATTCTTTGTCACAACACTTCTTCTTTAGCCACTTAAGCTATTCTTTAGCATTTTCTCAAAGTTGTAATTGACACTTTAATTTGAACTTGACTTATTGCACTTTTCCCCATGCGCTTAAACTGGTGGTGAACTGGATGCCTTTTTAAAACACAAAGGAAGCGGTGGGGAGAATTATAAGTTCTGCTTTTGATAGGTTGCGTTTGAAACATGAGAACATTATAGCAGTCATTTTAAAGACTGGGGATGGATGATTTTCTCTTTGTTTTTTTGCTGTTTTTTTTTGTTCTTTTGGTCTATGATGGCATTTCATCAAGCATAACCTTTACAACAATGTAATTTAGAATTATGAGAAAAAAATATGGGAAAAAGGAAGAACGACAGCAGTCATTCTTCCTCAAATAACCATCATCCTTGTAATTAGACGGGCCTAATTTAAACTGCAGTAGCAACTGTATAAAAACGTGACTTCACAGTCAAGCTCTGGATCAAAATCCAACCAGACTATGTCAGCCTCAGGAATATCAGACACAATACATTACATTTATTTAGCAGACGCATTCATCCAAAGTGACGTACAAACGTGCATATCAAGGTCATTCGACCAACTACAAAACAAAGGTTGATAAAGTACAATACTCATTTCGTACAGTTATTCATAGCCAAGAACACAGTACAGTTCACGCAGTGAACACTATTCTGACCGAACTTATGCTAAGTCAAACTAGGGGGAAGTACAAGCTACAATATTAGGACAAACATACAAATTACAAAAAGTACACAACACAACACAAAGACACAACTCACAGCAGGGTAACCAGACAGCAGCAGGGGGTTCTACAAATCTACCTCAAGGCAGCAAAGGCTCAAAAAAGCTTTGCCATTCCTTTCTAATATACAGCAATATCCAGATCCTCTGTCGCACGCTTGTATGGTACCAGGCGTTCCATGTAAGCAGAGATGGCACCATCTTAGACCCCAAGCAAAGGTAAACTATGTGCAGAGGGTGATGGGAAATATCGATGGACAGAACGATGGACTGATGGACCAATCAGACCTGTGCGCACCTCTCCCGGACCTAAGTACACATACTTGTATATTGCAATACGACTTTTAATACAACTACTGTTGAAAGGCTAACTTGGTCACCAATGCAAAAGTTCGGAAGACTATGCAGAATATTTTAAAATCCAGTCTCGCAAGCTTAATTTCAATTCACATACTTTTTTTTTTGCTTTTAATTGAAATATATAGAGTAAATATATATCAGTGATTGTACAGATGACGGTACTGGACACAGTAATTGGTACATTAACTGTCCATCATTGACTTACAGAGGACGTACACACATACAAACACACATGCATAAGTTAATGCAACATACGTACATACAGACAAACACACCATGCACACATGCACGCGCACACACACATAAACACACACACTCACATGCATAATATGCATGCACACGCGCATGCACACACACAAACACACACTCACATGCATAATATGAATATCATTTTAGGAAATGTGCTTCCCATCATTCCAGTGCAGAGGAATAGACAAACTTATACGGCTCATATTCACAATTAAAATAACCCAGGGTAATCTGTCATAATTATGGCTCGGTTAAGTTTAAACCAAAGTGCACAGTACAGCAATAGCACATGCACAGCAGCCCATGCTGGGGAACTACAGCATTACTCAAAGGTTTGAGTTGAGGGACATGAAATCAAGTTGAGCCGCACAAGATGTTTCTCTTCAGCTGAATCACAAAATCAGGGCCAGATAGAGCTCACTGGGTAATTTATACAACCTCAGAATATGACTCAATAAAATGAGACCAGAACTGTAAGCTACAAACTTGCACTTTTCGGCATTGCGACTATAAAATACTCCAACAGGGATCAAAATGCTCTCCGTGAGAGTTTATTTAACACGGAACGTTTTATTGCGTTCGAAATGAAAACAGGGTGGCCTGCTGGACTTTTGGGGAATCAGGTGAGGTTTGCGAAACCGCAGTATGGAAACTGTCCCCCTGGTCTTGAGCCACTGTCACCAAGGGTCATTTTACTGCAGTCTCACCATTTACTGTAGGGCACTGTGTTGTTGCAATACCTGCGGTAACCGTGACGACATCTGTATGTTGGCACAATGAGCAGTGACACAGCCATGGTGCACAAACACTATGTTTTAGCCCTCAGTGCAACAGACTGCATTTGACCAGGTTTTTGTTCTAGAGTAACCGACTACTTGCCAACAACTCGCTGTTTCAATGTCACAGACAACATGTAAGCAGCCTGTTGTTTTAACGCACCAAACTGCATGTGAACAGCTTGTTGCCTTAACGTAACAGACTACGTGTCAACAACTTGTTGCTTTATTGTAAGATGGCATGTGGACAACTTGTTGTTTTAATGTAGCTGACTGCATGTCGAGGCTGAAATTAAAAGTGCAGTATTAAAGTGTCATTTCCATGTTCCCAAACAGCGCTGATATGGTGAGCGTCTAATCTGCTATTTAACAGTCCTGCCACACCCCTGATATCAGCGGGGAGAGATAGTTCTGATTGCACAGAGGAACAGAAAGAAAGAAGGGATGAGAAATAGAGAGAACGAGGGCTGGGGAGTAAAGGGTTAATAACGAAAGAAGAAACGAACACTGGAAATGCAGCGACAGAGTGCATTTCGGAAAAGCTGCTCATTTCTCGATCCTGCGACTACCGCATCAGGAGAGACAGGGAATACACGAGGGGGAAAAAATTAAATAAGGAAAACAATTCCAAAATCGTTTTTTAAAAAGTGCATAACAAGAGAAGAAGAAACAAAACAATGAGAGCGAAGAATGCAGGAGAAAGAAAGGTGAGGTAGAGTGGGGGAGGGGAAACACAACCTACGCAAAAAAAAAAATAATAAAGTAAACGAAAAGACGGGCACACAGTCCTCTCCGGGCCCAATGCCACTCATACACTTGTGTGGTGTGTTTCAGAGGCCCCGAGCTCAGTCCTGAACAGGAGCGAGGGTCGATGAGTGTCCCCGACCTCCCCCGCGCCCCCCCCCCAAACAGACAGGCCCAAAAGCCTGAGATCAGCCCTGCTTTGAGGTAACCTGATGACATTTTAGGCAAAAACTTTTGTGAACTGTCCGGTTAACTTCGGGTCAGTTGTTGTTAACACTCCCCTTCCTGGAAAGTTCACTTTAAAAATAAAAAAATGGGGGCGGTTGAATTTTGGAGTAAGGAAATGAAAAAAAACACAAACACAAACCGGATAACACAAACGGTGGTTTATCTTTTTGCCACACGTCTGTTAAGTACAAGTTTGATTTCGCAAAAAAATCTGAAGAAGGTAGAGACCGGAGAACCAAAGCCAAACGTAGGAAAATATTACATATAATATTATACATGAAATCGATATTTTTCCGAAGAAAATTAATTAATGTTATGCACCAAACTGTGTAAAATTCTGTTGAATTGCTGCTAAATTATGATTATTCAGTTTTACAGTTTTAAAAAAAGGCTTTAATAGTACCTGTCAATAAATGCTTCTGAGATTCTCTGAAACAAATTATTGAATCTATCACAGTGGGGCAGACTTTTTATTTTTAATGAAAATAAAAATCTTGCAAGAACTGCTCACTGAATGCTTCGAACTCACTGCAGCTAGCCAGACGGTGCCTAGCCATTGGTAGATTCGTTTTTTAGGGAAACACATTTCTTTCTCAACGGCAACAGAATAAAGACTGGCACTATATTAATGTATGTCGGCTACATTATGTATTATGTAGCAATATATTGAATCTTGATCTGTCATATCTTTGGCATATTATATCTCCTCAGATACATGTTCCTATTGGGAATTCCTACTTGAGCAACACTGATGCTTCACTATGCGTCCTAAAGGCATATACCCAGAGCTGCCAAACTCAAGATGTCAAACTACATCTTTTCTGTTGATTACGAAGATTGGTATGTATACATGTACATATCTGTGCCTGTGAGTGTGTGGGTGTGGGTGTGTGTGTGTCCGTGCACTTGTGTGCATGTGTGCGTGCATGTGTGTGTGTGTGTGTGTATCTGTCTGTCTGTATGTGTGTGTGTATGTATGCATGTATGTACGCACGCATGTATGTATAGATGTAAAGAAAAACTAAAATATACTTGCCACATAAATTTCGATTGATTCTAGAAAAACGGGTCTGAGGTTACGGATATAAAAATATATGACGGATTACAACAAACGTACAGAGAATAAATGTCTCAAGTTTTGTCTTTAGGTTGGATTTATGAGTTAAAATTAGCGATTGATACAAATTCAGACTGAAGAAAATGTAGAACCTCTGCGCTAGTGGGCCTTGCCCACGCGCGGCGAGAGAGAAGCGCGTGTACCGAGAACCGTAAAGAACAGTGGATTCCTAACTCAGTGGAAAACGTTTTTGAATCAAAACGATTTTAAATCAAGTATTTTTACTTAAAAAGTGACGAACACCACCAATAACTGTGCCAATAATGCGCCGCTTGCGTGGCTCATAATGTTGTATTAAATAATGACTTGTTGCATTAAATCGCAAAACTGCCACAAAACGTGTAAGGAATTAGCCCTTTAATATCAGATATATGCATTCCACTTAACATTAATATTTTTCCGGAAATCAACAGGCACACGGACACACACTTGACTGTGAGTTATTCTTCACACACAAGACTGCAAGCGAAGTGAATCACTTAATTCCGTAGTTAATGCATAGGTAGGCCGTGTAAATTCCAAACACAGCACATCTTCCGTATATTCGGGGGAAAAAAGTTCACGCAAACACGAATTCGAACACATACTCACTGGCGCGAGCTGGAGCGGCACATATCAACATGCGGGCCTCTTCGCGTGCAATACAACTCGTACAGTGGTACCCTGCACGGGCGCTGCTGGCGGCCAGGTGCTCTGCTCCACAATTAAACTCGTTCTAATTAGTTAATAATAGAGATTTTGATAATAAAATGCAAACCGATGAAGACAGTTTTTTTTCTTTCAAAAAGAAACGTGTATAAGCATTGCTACACACTAGGAATAAGCAAGAAGAAGACAAAAACAGCAAATTAACTTCACAGTGTTTTTTTTTTTTTCTGCAAATAATCCAAAACAAACTTGGTAGTAAAGGGTTCGGTAAAAATGAGTTGTTTACCCTGTTGTTGACTGAAAAAAATAATGTATCAATGTTTTAAAATAACGGTTGTACGTTGCCTGTAGTAATAGCAAAGAAGAAAGCGACCGGTTCGAAAATGTAGGTTTTTTTAGGCCTAAACTTTAGGTAGAAGAGCGCGATTATGGTTCATCAAAACATTTAAAAAGGAAAAGAGGGTCTTAACAACTGGGTCTTAAGAACTGCAATTCAGCTGTTTTAAAAGTTACCATCTTGGAAACTGCTATTGGACGAAAATGTTGTAGGTAATCAAGAGAAAGCAACAATACAACACTGTAGCCTATTGTAGCCAACAATAAAATAAATCCTTCAAAATAGCCATGTTTAATGTGAGAAATATGAATGTGTTGAGCATAATTTCATAGAACCATAATGACCCATTCATGTGATAAAGTTATGAAATGAAGACGTCGCAGTATTTATTGATATTAATGTAGGTGATACTATGGTTGACTTGTACTGTTTTAATAGCCAGAGAGGTCCTTCTCGTGATAGACAGTCAACCCTTACGCACCGCTTTTAGCGATCGATCGTGTATGAAGAGCCCTGGGCAGTACTTTAAAACGTGTTAAAGTGGGTATACTGCAGCCCACAAAAAAGACGTCACTGCTGGTTTTTTTAAATAGTGGGTTTAAGTTCGTCGACAGTCTACTAAAACGAATGCGGAAAAAATAGGATCAAACCCTGCGTATGCGAAAGAATAGTGAAATATTCACTCGGACAACTTGTACACTCACAAGGACACGTATGCAAGTGTTGACAGGTAAAGAATCGGAATAAATATTGTGTCACTGAAAAGAAAAGAAAGGGAAACTGTTCATTCAAGGAGTCGAATTTGGGGAGAAAACAATTTGGCAGTCTACTAAACTTAAGTCCAGTGCCAATTCTAATAGCTGTATCGATTGGCTAGCCGTAAAACTAACTAATTTTGTGACTAACACCTCTTCTCGAGGAAAAAACCACGTCCGCAATAATAATAATAATAATAATAATAATAATAATAATAATAATAATAATAATAATAATAATAATAATCATCATCATCATCATCTTATGTCATCATTAATACAACCGCAAATTCGGCTATTATTATTATTATTATTATTATTATTATTATGATGATTGTTATTATGTCTACGCCACAATTCTAGAATTATCAGTCTCCAAATCAAAAACTATTTGGCAATCTACAAAATCTACAATCTACAAAATACCAAATGTGCATATTTAAAAATCAATACAACTGAAAATCAACACAATGAACTTATTAGTATTTTTGTAATGTAGGCTTGTCCTTTAAAAATACTTCAGTTTTAGGCCCATTCGAATAGTCTTACAAAGTTTTCTCGTCACGAAGCTCAGTGAAGTTAATTAAGCCAAATGTTGTGGTTTCACAGATTATCAAGAATGTAGGGTCTTAAGTAAAACATTACCTTTTCTGGGAATAATAATAATAATAATAATAATAATAATAATAATAATAATAAGCGTTATTATTATTCTTATTCTTATTATTATTCCAGAAAAGGTCATGTTTTACCTAAGGCCCTACACTTCTTGATAATCTGTGAAACCACAACATTTGGCTTAATTAACTTCCACTGAGTTTAATCAACGTATAAATCAAGTTCCATGTCTTATTCAACCTCATCGATAATGTTGATGCATTTCACGGCTGCTTTGACTCCCAATAATATTGCACTATATAGCCACTGCATTTGAACAGTTCAACAAATATGGAACTGGTCATTGACATTTTGATAGATACGTATAAGCATAATCCTAATAATTAGGTAAGGGAATTAATCGGAGGAAGACTAAAGCAGTAAAAAAAAAAAGTTGGGAGGAAAGTAAGACTGAATTGTACTCACCGCTTATGGAGTGTCTGTACCTAGGCTGGCTGGGGAGAAGGCTCTGTCCATTGATTAAGAGTATTGAATCCAGGGCTGAACTTGGTCTTGCTTCGGTAGGGGTTGAAATCGGCTCGGACCGGAGCTGGATGCTACTCCTTTGCGCACTCCGCTGGAGCGTGAGAGTGTGTGATTAAAAGAGGACGAGTGAGAGACGAACGATAAGGATGGACGGACAGGGCATGTGTGTGTGTGTGTGTATGAGAGAGAGAGAGAGAGAGAGAGAGAGAGAGAGAGAGAGAGAGAGAGAGAGAGAGCGCGCTCCAGGAGTCGCTGGTGGAAGTAAGCCGGGATCGTACAGGAACACGCGCCGCCTCGGGAGAAGGACGCAGTAAACAACTTGACAGGAGTCCGGCAGTGGTTGCTTTGTCCTCTTTTTGTCCGCGGTGGTTTCTTTGACAAAACTGGGTTCCGGCGTTGTCCTCCTCCGGACTTGTACCTTTATCGGCGAGGACAGGAATAACGCATCAGAATCGGAGACACAGCCATCTGCAGACGCGGAAATCAAAAATAAAAACGACAAAAAGAAATTGAAAAACGAAACAAAAGGGGGCAGCGTAAAACTTGATGCTCGCGAAAACAGAGAAGCGGTGCAGAGATCTCCTAGTCCTGCGCCTCAGTCAGCTTTAGCACAGAACAATCTGTGTGTGTCACTTTCAATCTCTCCCCTGCCAACGGGAGCACTGACTGACAGAGAGATCATGGGAGAGGGAGAGCAGAGAGAAAAAGAGGGAGGGAGGAGGAGTGTGTGTGTGTGAGAGAGAGAGAGGGGGAGAAAGACAGACGGGGAGAGAGAGAGAGGGAGAGCGAGAGAGAGAGAGAGTCAGTCTAATTCAGTTTTTCGTTAAAGTGTTCGAGATAGTTTAGCAGCAGGTTAGCTTCTATTTATGCATACCCACGGCTGTTTGAACTTTTTTTTTAACGAAAGGTTATCGACAAATCTGCATTTCCTTATGAATTTCCCCTGTGTGATTTCCTTTGCATCACACAGAGCTTCTTTCGGTCCGAGCGGCTCAAGGTAAATGTAGACATAGACATTTATATCTCCAAAAGAACACCTGCGTTATCAGGAATGCATCGGTTTACGCGTTTTTATTTTTAATTCACTGTTGCAAAATGCGAGTTCATCGGTTCATTCGCTCTAGGATTGGGCATCGCCCACATATAGTAAGTAGCCAACGAATATGAAATAAAATACTAAACTGATGTTCAAGTCCACGTACAGCTATGATAGCTCTTGCAGTTTGTGTTAATGAGTAATAAGTGGGAATAAAAAAACCCAGCGGTCTCTCGCGCTCAGCAGACTGTTTTATTAGATGCCTTGTGTAAATAAAACAAGTGCACTGTCAGGTGAAATTGGTTAATAATAAACCGCATTCTTGATAGACAGATGTCATTAGGTTTTAATAATTTATGAGGGCAACTTCAACGGAACGGGTGTCACACTGGTTCGACAGTAGGGCGATATAAAGGCAGAGAGCTCGCACAAAACCTGCTCTTCTTAATATTTAATGACGCCCAGCCTATTGTGTTGTTGTTATTTACCTCCTATATGTCTAAAAGCGGGAATATGTGGGTTGCTACGGCAGTAGGTCACGCAGGTGACGTTCCGTGCATAATGGCATAGGAAGAGTCGGATTGAATGGTATTTCGGTTAGACCAGTTTCCTCGGATGTACATTTTGCGGACTTCGCTTTTTTTTTCGGCAGCTGAACCTCCAAGCTCCATTCTTTTCCGGCGTAAGCCCGGACACCCCAGTAGCGCACTGCTTCCTCTTAGACTAGCTGCCAATTTGCTGAACTTAGTTTGCCAAATAAACACACATTTTTCCTTCTCGTAAAAATGCCGAACTTAAATGAACCCTAAAACAAATTTTTACGCCTAAGAATTTTTTTCAAAAATCCGATTGATATGATTGCGCAACCCGTATAGAAGTAGGCTACGTGTAGCCTACTTTGAAAACGTTCAGTACCAACTGAAATATCATGGCGAAAATGGGATGTTGAAATTCGGCTCTCTGCCCACCCAGAGCCTCGCGGCCCGATAAAAGCTGTCCTGCGGTGCTGATCTTTGCAAGGGCCTGTAGCCTAGACAGCAGACAGTGGTGTAATTAACCGTAATGTAATTACTGCAGGGACAGAATGAGAACAGTTTCAAGACAATTTCAGCACTGGATCCCCGTCACTAAATTCGCATTCCGTTTGTCTGTATGCTAAAATTATAGAATTTCGTCAGGGACCGGCTTTTTTCCCCGGAATTTGATGGGGGACAAGGCTATTTTAGGCTTTTAGAATCTACTAAGATAGCGCAACGCGAGAATGCAATTCCGCCAGCTGCTGTCAATAATTGCAACGAAAAAATGTTGTCTACACGTTCAAATCAATGCTTATCGAAATAGGAAAAATACCCATGTTACAGTCTTTATCGACGCTATGCTCGAAGGAAGTCACGAACAGCATTAGGCCAAGATAAATGCACCATTAGACATGACGTTTGGATGTATTAGAATGGATAAATAGGCTATATATATCAGTCAATTAATTAACAGAGTCAATCGCACGCCAACCATTTTGCTGTAGTTATTTCAATAACTCTACTAAAAAGCTTAGACAGACCTCTACGACGCATAGGACATCAACTAATGGCAATTTAATGTACACATTAATTTTAGTGTAAAAATGTTAACGCATGTCTACAGCGGCATTATAAACTAATCAGAGTAAAAGTAAGTGTGACCACGAGCCACCGCTGAATGTGCACACAAATCCAGGCAACAGCCTCGCGCTTTCACTAAACAAGCCTCGCGGAGGATCATAAAGCGGTTCTTTGGTTATTCACGGATTTTTCCATCTGACGACGGTGTGTTCACACCCCCCGAAGCCCTCAACGTTCCCTGACCGAGTACCCCCCACTAGATCTACTTTTATTTTTACGCGCGTGTCCTCTAGCTACCCGCGTTAGCAGGTCATAATTTTCCCAGTGGCGCTCAAGGGAAGGGACAGAGAAAAAAAGCAATCACACGAACACAAACGGCACCGAGGAACAGGTATAACTCACACCCCGCACACCGAGACAGAAGAGCAACAGGTCGGGCCACCCGGGGACAAAATGCTTAAGATATGTACGTTTGAAATGGACTCACAAGCAAACAGCAGTAGTTACAGTAGAAGTAATGTTCTGATTACCAGAGCTTTTATTCTACCACTACGAACGAACGTCGTTTTAAAAACAATGATGACAAAAACACACCTGAGAAATATGTGTAAGGTGTTATGATCGTCATCAGCAGAGCCATCGGCGTTTAAACAATCGTGATGTTGACCTCGTGCACAACTTCGAGAGTGTCTGGGTTCACTCTTTCTCCCTCTCTTAACGCGCGCGTGTGTGCGTGTGTGTGCGTGTGTGTATGTATGAGAGAGAGAGAGAGAGAGAGAGAGAGACAGAATACGCGTCTATCCCTCTCTTTACGGTCCAATTACTTCTGCTTCAGCGGTGAACGTATCTGCATCTTGTGTTTTGACTATACCTGCCACATCAATGTGGTAGTGAAGGCTGGACGATTCGATGGAGCAGCGATAATATTCCATTAATTTCATAAACAAAGCACCATAGGCTAAATTCAAAGCATGCAATTTGCATTCCTGCTGCCCTTTAAAAAAATAATATCATATAGGCTACATGTTTCAGTTATTGCCGTGAATACGAGTGGCGATAACGTCCATAACCCACCATTTAAAATGGATGCACACGAGCTTGGTCAGCCAGGCTTACCTCCTCTCTAAGGTGATCTGATGAAAGTTCATTAATTGTGCCCGAGCGACCGTAGTTGGCGACAGCGCTTGTCAAGAGTTCTGGGAGTGCGAAATTAGTGCGCGCGGCAACCGAGTGCGCAAGGGGGACAGTGCTCGAACACTGGCCGATCCGCGCACCTCATTCGTCACTATTATTATATATGATAATGATGACGATGATGCAGCACTAAGTCGGTTTAACTTTTGTCCCTGCAGAACTAAGGGGGGCCTTAACCAGGCGCGCTTAGCTAATCAGTCAATACCATCACACAACATATTTTGTTTCCTTTTTTTGTTTTATTTCTCGTTGGATATTTTTCATTAAATTGTAAAATTATATCGCATTCTTTTGTGAATGCTAGCCAATATGCACGCTTGCCTGTGTGTTTATGTGTTTGTGTGTGTGTGTGTGTGTGTGTGTGAAAGAGAGAGAGAAGGAGAGATTGTCTTTAAATTCAGGTAAGTAAATAGATTTTAAAAATTGCGTCAAAGTATTTTTATTTTCTTCTTTCCTTAAATGAATATATAATTTCAGTAGCCAGTGATAAATGAAAGACAGTAGGATAGGCGGGGGAAGGATTGAGAAGTATTTATTTAGTCTATCCTACAGTTCAGGCCGTGCCGTGACCTAGCCTTATATATAATTTGTTACACCAACAACTATTTTAACTGCAAACTAAAATTATCCCTTCTTTTAAATTGCAAGTTAGACAGACACCACCTTCGTTTTTATAAAAGACAAAAAAAGGAGACAGTTAAAAAGACGTGTTTGTGGTTGCTGGCGGAATGAAAGCATCGTCACGAATCCATTCCTATCTCGCATTCTGTCTTCGCTTTACCAAGTCACGCGGCCAGCCCATTTTATAGTCTCGCGACCTAAAACGTCTCCACCACAAATCAACATTCGCAGCAAAATATATAGCTCGGCTGAAATGTTTCAAGACGACTGGACGAAACTACAATAATCGCAGGGTTGAGTATTATAAATAATATCTGGTCGTTTAGTTTCAGATTCTTAATTTGTAGTCAGGAACTAATAGAGCTAATAGAACTGAGTTATTTCAGGCTAATGTAGTAAAATGCAGCCAACTGTTACTATGAATCCATTATTATTATTATTATTATTATTATTGTTGTTATTATTATTATTATTATTATTATTATTACCTAGTAGTAGGCCTATGGTTATGTATAAAAAATTAAACTCCTATTTGTAAATCATAATAATAAATGTAAACTACAATCTGCTAAATAATTAATAATTTCTAAGACATTATTTCGATGGATGTATGATGATGTTGTTCCGTAGCCTTTTGCAGATGGTTTAAAAAGTTTTCATTTCTTTAATATTAACCACGCGACATTTCCCTTTCAGCGAGAATGAATCCCGCAAAGCGCGGCTCAGGTGAGTTACACAAAGGTGTTCTGTATATACAGAAAAAAGGGAACAAATAAATAAATACATTAAATTAAATAAATACGACTGTACATGCGAACAGAGAAAAGATTTTTCCTTATGAAATGAGAAAAAAGCTTGGGACGTAAATATTTAATTATCTGGTGCCGACTACCTGCTGTTAAAGTCGTGTCTTCGGCGCAGTTCCGAAGTGGCCTTCCGCGTGCTTTTACTTTTCAAGAAAGAAAAAAAAATCTAGCACAGGTGTGTGTCAGGGCTGCAAAGCCACACATCAGTTCTGTCTGTCAGAAAATAACGATACTCGCGTTAAATTGTATGTAACACTTCTGCTCCGATATTGACCAATTTATCTGGCTACGCTCGACGTTTTAACAGCATAGCCATTGCCCCAATCTGGTAATTTATAAATATAAATAAATATAATATACGCATAGGTCATAGCAAATAAATGTTCTAACTTACTTTAAAAGCGCTGTATTAAACGAGCAACGCAAGAAATAGGCTAGTATCAACGATATAAAGGACTGGTTAATGGAAAATGCGAGGACGGAAAGAAAATTAAACAGCGGCTTAGTGAATGATCGCCACTGTCTCGGTTATGAGACGGGGGTGCATAAGTATGCTGTATTTGCTCAAGGGAACGTAACGGACGTGCACTTCATCTCCGCGTGCAGAGGCATTCGTTAGCAGCAGGGCTTTGCTGAATTATTAACCGCCTGTCCGGGACTCTCGCGCCTGCTCATCTCCCCAGCCCCCTCGCAGCAATCTGTATTTTACTTTTTCTTTGGGGAAACTGGGAATCTAAAATTAGCCGAATACTTAGCAATAAAACAGAAGCAAAGTAATTATTCCCCCCTCTCTTCTCGCTCTGGAGCACTTGGCCTCAAGCAAGCGCGAAACTTCAGTAGGCCTATGCAGCGGGAGACGATAAAATATTGATTCGTACAATACCTCAGAACAAGTGAAAACAATCGTAGGACGCCTTTAAATTTTTCAAATGTTGCCACATTCCGGAAGCCCTTGTAAAGGAGGATAATAATTTCTTGGCGGTTTAGAACACGCACACCCAAACCTGCGCGTGCGCGCGCGCGCACACATACACGAATATCTGACAATTTCATGAAATAAGGGAACGGCTCGGCAGCTTATTAGAGAGACCTCTTTGTACACGGGGGATCTCCTTCTCCTGGTCTCACAACGACAGGGAATGGCACCAGGCTGCTGAACGCGCTCCAGGTTAGCCAAACGCTCAGTGTCATCGTTCTTGGCCCCCTGCGTCAGTGGCAGCCACAACTGCACAGTCTCTGGCTCCCAATAAGAACAAGAGCGTTCTTATTTCACGTCTAAACTAATGCGATTTTATTGGAAATGAACCGGTGATTTTACGCAGACCTCCGGCGCGAAACTCATTTAAATGCATAAAGTCAATGGAATAGTTTAAACGAAGAATGCGTCTGGAGTTCATCAAGCTGATGCGAAATTAATGGCTCCAAAATCTGATCTTCCGAAAGTTGGTGACTTGGACGTGTCTTTCTTAAAAAAAAATTAAAAGAAAAGAAAGGTCAGACGGACATAACTATACATACACTTCCGTGAATAGAAACTTGAAATATAGTCTGTGGCATGCTCTACTTTAATAGTAAACATAGGTATGCTGAGAGCAACAGAGTAGGCCACTCATAGGAATGGTAATGCCCTGCGCACTATTTAGATAAACATCTAGTTTATGTAGAAACAGCACTATCTTGTGTCCAATAGTGGTATTGCAAGTTTAAACAGCCAATCATTAAAACTAGTTTTAAGGAACTTAATCGAGTGGATTTGGCAGTGACAGATATAATGTTGCCTATTCATTAATATATTTTGTATTATAAATATATTTTATGTATCCATCAGCAAATATAGGCCTATACATACATGTATGTATATGTATGCATGTGTACTTAGTGCATGCGATGACATTAAATGACATTTGACCAATTCCTTGGTTGATCAGCAAGATGAAAAACCATTGTAAACCACATATAATTACATCAAGTGCGGATTTGATATCGTCATGACCATTGAATTTATATCCATCTGTTTCCATATTATTAATATCTCAATAGGTCAGTGTCAAACCCTGGTCCCCTGACCGAAACGTCAAATATTGATTTTATTCCTGGCGATGACTCAGTTCAAATATGCACCATTAGACAAGAGACGATCATTAAAAACATCATATTCTCAATTACATATCTGCGACTGTCAGTTCCTCCAATCGCCCACAGGCAGCAATATTAAAATATTTTAAATTTTTACATTGATATCACTAACCCCTGTTTTCCTATAAAAGGGTAATGTTTTCATCATTTGAACGACAGCAAAATGCCAACATCCTTATACATTTCCGATCAACCATGCATCAGCCCACGTGTTAAGACATTAGCACCTCCAAACCCAAAACCATTGAACTTGATTCATTAAATAGAAAACTTACACATCACGTTTACCTGTTTTTTTTTTTTGTCCGACGTATTCAAGTTATAAGAGGAGGCGGACAAGAGATTGTGTTTGTCACACAAAAGCGTTTGATTTGTGCGCTAAAACAACGGTGATTTCTCAAAACCCTACTACAGCCTAAACGTATTTACTTACATACAATATACAAAATCACTTTTGAAGGAACGTAAAGGTGTAGGCAACACCAAAGAGCATGAAAATTGTTATTTATCATTACAGAATACATCAGCCAATTTTGAGTAAAACTGTCACTGAAAAGCACCGTAGGCTATTTTCTGTAAAAGATACAGAAAATGTCGTTCAATTTCTTTTTCTCCATATTTGAAGAAAACGCATGCACCGGCCATTGGCGCGCAAATGTCGAAAGGGCAAGAAACCTACAAAAACTGATGAAAGACCGCCATCGATCCCTGGAACTGTCGCCTAACATTGGCGAGTGTAATTTGAGTTAATTTAAACATTCCCTCTTTGATAATTAACATAATTTACTGGATACGACAAAACAGTGTCGTCTGCCCTGTTGCAGCCAACTGCAATTAAAAAAAAAAAACTAAAAAAAAAAATCAAAACAAAAATTTTTTGATATGTGAACGTGTTGTAATTGTTTTGCCTTAAGTTATGCAGACGGCCCTTTCCCAATTATTTTGCACGTGCATGGGAAATAAAAACTAAGAAACATTTTCAATAGTAGAGAATCATTATATAGGTTAAATGACAATTATAGAAAAACTATTAGTAATAATATTCACAATAATTGTGGTGTTTGTAATAATATTAATATAACTATTAATATTAACATGTATTATTATTATTATTATTATTATTATTATTATTATTATTATTATTATTATTATGTCTATGTCTATGTGTTAGTAGTATAGTCTTCAGACTGAGAAAAACAGTCCCTTTGAAAAAGTGTTTTAGCACGAAACCTGGTTTCCATTTTTCGTTCTGAATAGCATTTGGTGCATAATTTATATGATCTTTAACGAATGTAATTTGCCAATGCGCATTAAATGCTCTAAGGAGTCTGCATACAAAAGGCACTGTCAATCTTTGCCCAGATAACCAACCTCATGGACTATGGCTTAAATCACATTTAATTAGAAACGAAGGAGACTAACGCAAAACGAATGTGTTAGGGGTTCAACTTAAAACGTAAAAAATAAAACGAAACGAAATCAAAATAAACAGACTTGCACGTTTTGCACAGTGTCACATTGTTTTACCTAATTTTACAAATATACACCAGAATTGCGTTTTACGTGCAAGATCGCATGGAAAAATCTTGGTTCCTGCAAAGAGTGATCGTTGATATTTCCATTGAAGCTCTTAGGCTTTCACTTCTAGATTTCGAATTAGAAGCAGCGATATCTAACTTATAAGTAGTTGATTTGTTTGTGCAAGTTATTCAAATGCATTTAGTTTCATTTTCATTCGGCTAACAAATAAAAAAATCAGTTTCGGGGAAGTGGGAAGATATGAAAAGTGTACTTATAAATATCGCCATCCATACGCTCTCGAGAGGAATTAATCCAGATAAGATCTGAAATAAAACCGGGGTGCATTAAGGTTGATCCGCGTCCAACAAATGTTACATTCAATTATTATATTTCAGCCATAAAAGATCACATCTTATATATTAGGCCTACACATTGTGGCACTTCTCTATATAGTATGTAGGTTAGCCCCTGTAGATCTGGGCACGACGAAGACAAGATGCTGGAATTAACGAGACTATTAGTTTTATTACCCCGCTGTATTCTGAACGACTGATTTGGAACTTAAACCTCGAGTCAGCATCGAATCCACTGATATCGGACGAACGGCACGATTTGCAGTCCCCCATCCCAGACTTTATATGAAAATAATCCACAGTCGCGTCATCTAGTTCTGCGATGTTCTGAGTATAGGCCTGAAATTAAACGAAGCGGAAAGTTTAAACGGTTTTTCGGGTAAGAAAAGGGACAACCGGGCACGACAACCAGTCAGATTCTACAACAACAATAATCTTTAATGCATACAAAGTTGTTAGTACACTGTATAAACTGCTTTCTGAATATATCAGTCTCAGTAAACAAGAAACATACAAACTCCAGGCTAGTCCTTAGAAAACAACAGTCTGTTGCATAGTCATTAATTTCCTAAAAATTAAATTGATTTTTTCAGGTAGGCTACTAAACTTGCATTTGAGATCGTAGCGTAGACTTAGATAAATTAAATATAAGAGCTCTATTGGAATTCTCTTTAAAACATGTAGCCTAGTGAACAGATGTGATGTCATATTGTCATCTGCCAATGTGACATCACCATAGCAACCGTTTTGTCGCGTTCCAGTAGCTTTCGCTACCACGTGCTGCCCCACAACCTGTAGAGAACCTATCATTCTAGCACAGTCACACCCAAATCATGGGGTTAGATCGGCGCTTGGATTCCCCAGTTGTACTCATTCATTTACATTGGGCTTTAAACCCAAAATACAACACGGCAATGATCCGTTACCTATATTCTCAGGGCTACTCAAAAATGCGCTGCATTAATTAAGAAAATGGGCCTTAAAATGACAGTATTTTCTAGGCGCCATGTGTGCCTTAGTCTTGGCGGGACTGGTATGTATTTTTGAAGACTAAGGTAAGCTCAAGGTGCCAGTAACAGATGTGATATTCTGTCGAGCCCTTAACTTTATGGTGCAAATTAGTCACTTGAATAACTTACAAATATGGAATAAAAACAGTTTCAAGAAGTGTCCCGCCACTCACAGGGCACTTAGGCCAACCTGGAATGTAAAGAAAAATAAATTGATGTTAGAATATTATTACTCATTTCCCGGAAGCCCATTTTTATCTAAATTACATTGGAAGAGAATCTGCACGTGAGCGCGTCCATTAGTTTACGATAGGCAACGCGTATTTAACCGATTTATAGGACCGTCTAATGGCTTGTTTTTAAAGGATGTATCTAGTTGCCGGTAAAGGTTAATTCGTCTTTTAAACGCGTCCCAAATATGGGAACGGTGGCTGCTCGAGCGCGCCTTCAACTCCCGCGAAATTGCTTCCATACTGAGGTCATGACTCGGAGTCCATTATTGTGTCGTTGCTCCATTTTTTACTAATCGCTCCCTTTCTAAGTGCTGCTGTCAACGCACTTTCAGGACACGGTGATCTGCGGCTCAACCGTTGGCCAACAGATTAAACCGGCTCTCACCTGCCCGCGTTTCCGTCTTGCCTGCCTGCACATCCGTCCACTTCCGTCTGTGTCAGAAACACTTCCGATCCGTTTTCAGCTTGGCGCTCAGTCTGTCATGCTTCAAAGGCCTGCTCGTGACTGTCTTCGCTGTCCCAAACTCTAAGCAACACAGACTGCGTTCAGACAATAAAGAGCAATTCTTTTGTCACATGATTAACTTGCGTGCGTAATTGATCATTGATAATTAATATATTGATTTTTTCCCTAAGACTGTCAGCGCTTTCTGTCAGAAGATGCCTATAGATGTCCACGCGCTGCGAATAGACACTCGACACCTATCGTGGTAACACAGCTAAGCTATTTTAGAGGGTTGCTAACATATAATAAAAATCATAATAGTAATACAAATAATAGGTCTAATAATTGTGTGTGTGTGTGTGTGTGAAAGAAATAGTAGATCAACCATTTGCAACGGGGCTCTTGCTGTCAAGCAACAGAGTTACTTTCACACGTTTTCTTTACGAAATGCTGTAAACACTATTACAAGCCAACGACATCCACTCACATGGGCTACTACAATGGCTACCCTTGTCTATACGTTACTGTAGCTGGCAGCTATCATTTGGCCTCTTGTGCCCAGCCATTTTAAACGCCTTTGTTAACTACCTAGCAACAGGTAAAAGTTTCAGTCGCGCGGCCACTCATAGCAATGGGTATTTTGACAAAAATAAATAAGCCATGTACCACAAGCCTATATATTTCAATTGCATTTCAACTGCATTACAAGGCTGCATGCCAAGATGGAATTTTACACAGTAAAATGTCCAGTGTTAATTGAACTCTAACGCGTACATACAAGTCCAATAGGGACCATGTGCAGCTATGCTGTAAGAGTTAAATGGAACATTTTACTGTATACGACAACTGGCGAAAATTACGCAGGTGCTATTTTTTGCTTTAAAATTTAACTTCTTCGTTGAAATAAAATAAAAATCTAAATAAAAACGCTAAACATTATATATATATATATATATATATATATATAAACACCATTCAATTACACTGAACCTGTGCTTTAATAATTAACGAATGATTTAGCAAACCGATTTATGGGACCGTCGAATGGCTTGTTTAAGCAAACGTAACCATAAGGAATTAAAAAATATTGCGTAGCCTACATGTTAAACTCCAATTTTAAATAACTGCAGCGCGTAGCCTATGACATGACAAACAGCATTCTGAAATAATGCATGAAGATGAAGCACAGCCCGTGGTACATAGTTATGAATTCGATAAGTCATTTCTATATCGCGATACAAAACTGTATTAGAAAAGACGACAATATTTTAATTAGGCCTAGTTACTGTTGATTATATGCTAATTTAATTATACGCAAAAATAAGAGTAGTCTACTTACTGTAACTGCATTCATCGGTAGTTTGGCATTTGTATAAAAAAGTATGTAAGAACACTTATTGATATCGCTCAATATGTCCTACCATATCAACCTAATTAGAAGTGATGTGTATGAAGTGATTGAATCCATGTATTATTTAGGCTATTCGTTACATTCTATTTACTCTATCATTTAGACATAATATAATATTTCCATTAAACACAGAACTTCAAAGAATTTCGTTTTTAAACTAAGTCTTGATATATTTTATTTTGACAACCGACATTCAGCATTCTCAAACAATCCTGTATCCACAGAACTGCAATTGTTGTAGCTACTAGTTATTTTTGTCGTTTTGTCATAAAAATAACAATTAAATCAATCGAACTATCAGCTAAATTCAAGATGAACAGTAAAATCAAGTATAAGGTAAGTAAAATATTCCGTGAAAAATATCCTGGACGTAACCCTGACCTAAAGTTCCTCAAATGAACTGAGTATTTTAATGGCATATTTCGTATTATGCAGCAAGATAGCCTACTACATATATTGTTAAGTTTGTGCCTTATTTTAGAAATATATGGAAACTGTTATTATCAACGAGGACCATGAGATACGCATTTCGATGATTAGTAAAAACCGCAGCCAGTTCTGTACCAGGAAACCCGACGCCATTTCCGGACTGTCCGTCACATGTAAGCTGCGTTTTAGCACGCAACTTTCGGATTTGTTTCTACGAGGCGTTCATTAAGAATAACAGTAATCTTCTTACGCTTGTTTCAGAGCTAAGTCCTCCAGTGTCGTGATATGTAACAAAGAGAACGTATAGCCTACTTTCCTATTCTCTTTTGCAAATGGTAGGTCTGGTAGACACCCCCCCCCTCCCCCCAAGTCCCATTGAAAAAAGTTTTTACCTGAAATTAAATACTCCTGACCTAAGAGATGGAAGGAGAGAGTGGAAGAGAGAGGGCGAGTTGTTAGCGCCAGAATTCTGCACTATGTCATAGCCCTGAAGTATTTGACAGTTGGAATTATCTGTAAATACTTCATTAGTCTTTGTATGGGTTACCTCTGGTGCCTTAAAGTCCACTCCCGGTAAGATTTACAAATGATAACATAAACAGAATAAAAGGAAACTCAACCCGCGTTTGAAAGGAGGAGGAGGAGTATTTAAGAATTTGATCGGCCCACTTAGCAACAAAACAAGAGACCGTATACCAAGGACTGGTGAAGCTGTTCCATGCGATTATGTTTATTAAGTATGATAGAGAACGTTAGAAGGCCTTTGCACATATTTTGAACTTTTTGGAAAAGTAGCTAATTATATAGGGGAAATATTCACAATGGAAAAAATGGGCAGTTTTATGATCGCGCTTTGTATTTTCAAAATAATACAGCATGTGGTTAATGTTAATTGACACTTAGTTGGACAGCTGAAATCACAAACTTGAAATAAAATTGATTCATATAGTACGAATTCCATCAGTTACAGAGATTACAATAATATCGCAGATCAAAATCACTTATCTTGCTTTATAATGATCATTTATTAATAACTAGAAACTGTAAGAAGTTGTCGTTTAACGGTCAAATTATTTGTGTGCAGCAGTGCTATTTAATTAGTTAATTACTCTTTAAGCGGCGGGACTGATAGAAAGGGAATTTCGAGTACAGTTTCCCTCTAGCGGATAATAATCGATACTGCAATCAATTGCAGGACAGAGCAGCGGTATATGGACCCCCGATCACCATATTCGGAAATACACGATTAACGATTTCTGTAGGCTATATGGTTTATTGTTTTCTTCTCCGAGTTAACCAGCGAAAATTTAAATACATCTGAAATCTAAGCTTAGCGGAAAACGAGAGCGTTAAATGAAAAATGAACCAACAAATTTTATTGCGTTTAATAAAACGCTCAACCAACTGAACCAATTAAATTACAGAGGACGAAAGATCCACGTCGTCAAGATGAAACATCACGCGTCAACATTTCACGCGTCGACCCCCATCCGGAGCAGCTACAGGTAGGTTACAGATAGTGTTGTCTTCTCATCTGAAGAGATATGCCTCGTGCTATTTCTAACAAGAATGACAGTTGGAACAACGGCTGACCCAAGGACCCATCCGGAGACACAAGTGAGATAAGACATTGCCACGACCGTCAATATTGGATTTGAATATCGAGCACTGTTCCAGACACCCGTACTGCACTACAAAAAAGGATAATTTTTCACACGCACAGGAGTGTACCCAGACCGTGGGGAATTTCACAATCAGAGAAAAAAACTAAATAAAAACAGGTTAGTAGAGGAAGTCGTGGAGCTTACGCTACTGCACAAGCACCCGCCAACTTCGCACGGAGAACGCAGATGTAAACACACAAATAAACAGCCTTTTGTGAATGTTCGCAAAGTGCAGGTCTGAAAACAGAGGCTGTGAGACAACCATCAAAATTAGAATTCTCTCCGGTTGGGTCGCGTGGGAAATAACGCAAAGCACTCAATACCGAGCATCAAAACTGCATTTACCGCATACATTTATACGTCATCAAACGCTTTTCAGTTTGAAGACACGGTCCCTCTCTGTCCAGTTCCTCTCATACAATATGTACCCTTTCAATGCCACATGATCGGCCATAATATCACCTATGGTGAGTTTTGTTAGTCTTTCATTGGCCATAGAGCCACCTATGGAGGGACAATTCCAAGGGCCATAACTGACAGGGGCCCTCAAAAAAATATCAGAATGTGGGATATTCTGAGGGTGGTGGGGCCCAGTGTGAGGTCTTTCTATGGGACCCAAACTCCCCGGTGGCGTCCCAGGTGTCTGATCGATCAGGGGACTCAGCTAGTGAGAAGCAGAGGGGTGGCTGTTCTCTAATTAGTTCTACATACTGGCTGAAGAATTGTGCTAATTAAGCGAATCCAGGCGATTGGAACAAAATACTGCCGAGGACTGCTACTTTATAAACCTGGAGTTCCCACCTCTGGTAGGAACCGTCAGGACTGTGTTGGGAGATGTGACAAGTCTGTCCTTAACAATGCTAACACGCTTCTCCGTCCAGATGACTGGGGCAGGCACTTCTCACAAGCTGACCTGATGTAATAGAGCCCTTGCACTGCAGAGTGAGGTCGGGTCAGGTATCTGTACCTGAGGACAGGTAGAGCGTTCTTATCACTTCATCGCTTCGGATGGGCATTTGGAGCCACCGATTCCACTGACATTTATGCTGCCAGGAGCAAACCAAACAGATACTGGAAGTGCGCCATGGTGCTGGTGACCAGGGCAACAAGCAAACAGCCAACACAGACCAGAGTGAGAGGCTCTTTAGAGAGCAAATACACGCTAATGCACACGCACACACACACACACACACACATACACACGCACACACACACGCACGCACGCACGCACGCACGCACACACACACACACACACACACACAGGCATGTCCAGATCCCCACACACACGCACGCACGCACGCACGCACGCACGCACGCGCGCACACACACACACGCACACACACACAGGCATGTCCAGATCCACACACACACACATGCAAACACACACACACACACACATGCACACACACACACACACACGCACGCACACACACACAAACACACACACGCACACGCACAACAGCCTAAACTCTGAGCTCACATGCAGCCTCAAATGACCTTTGACCTGTGTGCACTGCGGGACTGGGCTGACCTTCAGTAGCATCATTTTAAACCAAATAAATAACATCCTATCAGTGATCAATAACATCCTCTCAGTGATCAATAACATCCTATCAGTGATCAATAACATCCTCTCAGTGATCAATAACATCCTCTCATTGATAAATAACATCCTCTTGATGCTAACTAACATCCTATCAATGATAAATAAGATCCACTCACTGATAAATAACATCCTCACAATGATCATTCTTACATATCCAAAAATTACAATGAGAGAGCAGAAATTAAGAGTTTTTCAATATATCGGAAAACCATTTCATAGCAGTGATTTCTTAAAATAGTCCAACCATCATAAAGACAGGAATTTGTGTTTGTGTATTCTAGAAGAAAAAGGTTAGAGCTTCAACTCAATAGATTTTCAGATGGATTTATCCCCTAAATAAATGTAGCTGAAGTAACCAATCAGACAGATGTAGTCTTGTCATGTGATGCAGTGGCCACCTGAGGATGAGCAGCGAAGAGGGTTTCTTGTACTCTCTTGAGAGATGGGAAGGCAGACGCAGGCATTGTGGGTAATCGATGCTCTCGCACCAGGCTTGATGCTGTACGAACTACAGGATGGAGGTGCTGACCAGCACTGTCAATCACAGACTGACAAGAACCAATCAAAAGTAATTTCTCACTGTTTCAGATCTGTCAGTCATTGATTGATGGCACAAGACAGCTCCAGCTTTATCTAACACACTCACCGGCTACAGGCAAACACACTCATGAAATGGAGACGACTGAGAAACAGAAGTTCAGAAAGAGAGAAAGAGAGATGGATAGATAAAGAGAGAGAGCGAGAGAGAGAGAGATTTTTATTGTTAGTAGTTTTTGTTCTTATTACTGTCCTAAATTAGTGTTTGTCATTAAACTTTGTAGGTAGTCTGTCGGTTTGGCTTTTTAAAAATTATATATTTTATCCCACTGTATCAATTACGTCTTATGTGTCATTGTTAATCGTTTCACTCTGAATTGCTGTGGCAATGTTGTTTATATATATAGTCATGCCAATAAAGCATTATTAAATTGAATGGAATTTAAAGGGAGAGCAAGAGAGAGAGAGCAAACAGATACTGTGGGAAAGAGGGAGAGAAGCTGTGTGCGAGCATTGCATTTATCTGCAAGCTCAGCTGAAACTCGGCCGTCCCTAGGAGCAGTGAACAGGCAGTGAACAGAAAGCTTTTCGCTGCAAAGGCTCATGGGAAGAGGAGCAGGGGCGGGGTGGTTGGGGGGAGGGGGGTTGGGGGGCGTGGTCCCCCCCAGCACACCGCGTGGTGCTGAAGCTGCTCTCGGTGGAAGTGCGATAGTGATCTACGCGGCGGTGGGGAAAGGCAGGGGTCAGGGGTCACGCCGTGGCTGTGATCCTGTGTTTGTTATTGCTTTGCTGCCCTTGGACAGGTTAACACGCCACTGAGCACACAGACGACCTCCCCCCCCCCCCCCCTACCCATGCCCAACAGCCTCCATCAAAGCCTCCCAGTGTCGCTATGACAACTGAGAGAGAGGCTCTGGAGAAGTTTGTGAAGTGCTGATTGGCCGCTGCAGGGACCTTGGGCTGCTAATCTAAACTGCCGAAACCCTACATTATTTATTTAAAGGTGGGTGGGGGCGGGGGGGGGGTTTTGGGAAGAATCACAGACAGTCCCTACTGCACCAGTCGACCGGTCTGACAAGGTGCAAAGGTAAATATGGCACTAAACTGATGTCTAAAGTTTGCCGACTGTTCATTTCAAATAAACGCTACGGTGAGTTTTCTAAACCCCAAAAATTAGCCGCGAATACTTCGGTGAGCCGAATGTGGGCAGAGTCAAGTTTTGGGGAGTCCGCAGTAGCGCTGGAAACAGGTAAGAACGAAAGGCTAGCCCTCCACACTTTTTTCGACATCACCAAGCCCTTCTGCTTTCCTCTTCAATCAACAAGCGCTCGGCAACAAAGAGCAACAGCACAACCTTCAAAGCATTCCCCTGTCACTCCCAGTTTAAAAACACGCATTTCAGCCAAATTACAGCTACATACTAAATACCCCGCAAGGTAAATACTAAAGGGGACCTGGTAGTGTACAATACCTCTGATAAAATGCACATCTGTCAAATACAATAAATAAGGGATTAATACACGCTTTGCATTTGACCTGAATCAAATAACCTGAAGTGCACTGCAGTATATCAAGATATATATATATATATATATATATATGAGGTATACAAGTATATCCACACCACAAATGAACTGTCATTCCAGGCCAGTCTGCATTAGGCTCATATAGTTGTTAAAAATGCCAGCAAACTATTTACTCGAAAATTCACTTTTGCATCAGACCCCAAATTTTTATTTTATTTTACTTATTTTTTTTTTTTTAAGTTTAATAAAAAAATATTGTCAAATAGGCGATAGAGGAGGAGGGCGAAGACTGACATGCGGTGGAAATCCGGTGTATCAGCACTGATGGAGGCATGATGTTGTATCAGTGTTGGGGGCCGGGGGACAGGAGGGGGGCTGTTCCCCAGTCCCCCGCCCCCCCCGTCACACGGCTGCTGTAATGCAGAACACATTGAGGGGCCGGCGCTCGGGCCCGGCGGACCCTAATTGGGCTGAGAGGCTCGGCGCAGCCACTTAATCAGCCATTATTTATGGGGCTCGGCGGTTTGAATCAACAAGAGCAGGAACCGGGCCGGCCTCGCGGGGTTCGCACCGCTGTCCAAATAATCACACGCAGATACACTCATCAGAGCACCAACCAGAGCCCCGCTCGCCCGCTCGCCCTCTCTACCCCTCCTCACTCTCTCTCTCTCTCCCTCTCCTCCTCACTCTCTCTTTCTCACTCTCTCTCCCCTCTCTCTCCCTCTCCTCTCACTCTCTCTTCTCCCTCTCTCCTCCCTCTCTTCCTCTCTCCCTCCTTCTCACTCTCTCTCTCCCTCTCCCTCCTTCTCACTCTCTCTCTTTCCTCTCCTCCCCTCCTTCTCACTCTCTCTCCCTCTCCTTCTCACTCTCTCTCTCTATCCCCTCTTCACTCTCCTCTCTCTCCTCTCCTCTCCTCTCTCTCTCTCCTCTCTCCCTCCTTTTCTCTCTCCTCTCCTTCCATCCTTCTCTCCCTCCTCTCACTCTCTCTCACCTCCTCTCCTCTCTCTCTCCTCTCTATCCCCCTCCTTCTCACTCTCTCTCTCTTTCCCTCTCTCTCTCCCCCTCCTTCTCTTGTTCTCACTCTCTCTCACTTCCCCACTCTCTCTCTCCCTCCTGTTAAAAGAAGGAGGTAGAGTGCCAGACGGGACAAAGTTTTGACTCAGTCCAGAGCTCTGTGCTGCACCAATCAGCTGTGACCGCAAAGGAAGTGATGTTGGACACACACCTTATACAGGGGCTGGTAAACGAGGGGGGAGGGGGAAGGGGGTGGGGTGGCGGTGGGGGGGGGTGGGGGGGGGTTGAGGAGGGAGAGAGAGAGCAGGGAAGAGGGCTGAGAGCCGATTTGTGGGATGAAGACGAATGTGAACCTTGAGCGAGTAATACACGGGCAATGGGTCTGCCTGGCAACACACACGAATATAACTGCGGCTGTGAACAGCTTGGTTTGGCACTGAGAAGTGTGTGTGTGTGTGACTGTGTGTGTGTGTGTGTATAGGTCTGTGTGTGTGTGTGTGTGTGTGTGTGGGAAGGTAGAAGGAAGGGATGAACGCTGAAATTGGGAGAAAAAACAGGTGGGGGGGAGGGAGGGGGGTCAAAGTAGGGGAGACACCAATATTTACAGGTGTCATTAATAATAAAGATAGTTTTGGCTTGATTTCGCAGAAATGAAAAGGGGGGCGGAGGGGGGACTCTATAGGGAATGCTATTAGTGTGGAGCATGAGTGTGAACAGCCAACCAGGTTCTTTAATGCATATTCCAGGTGGTACAGCGAACTCGGGATCAATAGGCAGCTTGTTCAGATGGCTCAGGGGAAAAATGGGATTTGTGTGATTTTCGGTTGGATCCCAGCGAGGGATGAAGAGGAACATCCGTTTTTAAGGGTGGGGGAGTGGCGGGGGGGCAGTGTGGAGATGAGCAGGAGGCCTCGTTTTACAAGGCGGTCCCCAGGAAATCAGACTGAACGGAGGGGGGGGACGTGTGAAAACATTTGTTGCGCAGACTGCAGCCGGGCCCAGGGCTGACGACGCACTGCTGAGCGTTTGGAGACAGAGAGGGAACCGGGCCAGACTGCCCAGAACACTGGAGCCCAGCCAGAACACCAGGGATAAACCCCCTGCTTCCTACTCTCACACTCACACTCACACACACACACAGACACTCACACTCACACACACGCACACACACACATGCACACACAGACACTCACACTCACACACACACACCACACCACACACACTCACACACACACACACAACCACCCACACCACACACACACCTCACACTCACACACACACACACACACACTCACACACTCACACCACACCACACACACACAAGACACTCACACACACACACACACAGACACTCACGCACAACACTCACACACACACACACCCACACCACCACAGCACACACAGACACTCACACACACACACACTCACTCACACACACACACACACACACCACACACACACACACACACACACGACACCAAACACACACAAACACACACACACACACACCTACCACACAGACACTCAAACACACACACACAGACCCACACACACACTCACCTCTACACACACGCACACACACACACACACACACCACACACTCTACACACACAACACACACACACTCTCACACACACTCTCACAACAACACCATATCACTCACACACCACCTCTACACACACACACTCTCACCGCACACACAAACACACACACACACACACACACTCACACACCACCACACAGCCATACACACACACACACTCTACACACACACACACACACACACACACACACACACCTCACACACACACACACACTCACACATACACACACACACACACTCTCACACACACACACACATACACACACTCTCACAGACACACACACACACACACACACACAGACACTCATACACATACACACACACACACACACTCTCACACACACGCACGCACGCACACACAGGGTCCGCTGGCTGATCAGTGAAAGCACAGCTCCCAGTCCTCATTTTCACCTCCAGTCCCGTTCAGCCCCAGCACTGTCAGTAAGATTCATAGAGCAGAACAACGCACTGTATCATTCAGCCACTTTGCTATGGGATGCTAGAGGAGCCAATAGGATGTGTAGTAAATAGGATGTTTTTGGCAGAGAAATTATTATGATTACCTGACAGTATTGCATTATATTTATGCGTTTATGTATTTGAATAACCACATCAACAGACCACAATGCTGCTCTACGTGGACATTCTCACAAGTATCACTGCGTCCCAAGTGTGCAGTGAGAGGACCCTCTTATTTATATCGGTTTTTGTTTTCCAGCATTTAACTCAACCCCCAGAGAAGAAGACTAATGACTGTACGTCCAGCCTGTAATATATCGAGAAAGGGCTACAAGACTGAGTGAGAGAAACAGGACTGAGGGGAGAGACTGAGAGAGAGAGAGAGAGAGAGAGACACACAGAAAAAAAGAGAGAGAGAAAGAGAGAGGGTGTGAGAACGCGAGGCAACACTTTTTCATCACGAGTTGATCCTGGTTTCTCTCAGTGTGAGGTGGGGGTGGTGGGGAATGAGGGGGAAGGGGGATGGTGGGGGGATGGTTTGTCAAGGACAAGGCCGAGCCAGTTTGTCTTGCGCAACTCGGGGCAGCAAGGGGGGGGAAGGGGGGTGATCAGGCTCCGGGGGTGGCTTGCTGTCTGCTGGCTGGGGGTCTGTTGGGGAACGTCGCTCAGAGCAGGCTAACTGATTGGCCCTTAATTTGGGGGAGCCCTATGAGAATACCCCCCCCCACGACCCCCACCCCACCCCCTTGTGAGGGCCTGACGCAGTCCACCCTGTGATGTGACTCCACAAATCCAGGGTTGGGATTGGGGATGGGGGGGGGGGTCGGGGTGGGATTACATTTCCAATAGAAAAGAAAGCTAAGCAGACACAGGGATCCTTCAAACCAAGTCCCAGAAATGTTTCGAACCGAGCTACCTGACCACACATCCCTTCTAAAAGGTAAGGGGTTCTGAGCCATGTGGCTTATGGCCACCATGTTCAGTCACACGCAGCTGGGTCTGTAAAAAAAAAAAAAAAAAACAGAATTTAATGATGGTGGTGTGAAAATTTCAATTTTAAAGAAAACACAAAATGGGTTAGATTTTTGAGTTCCTGTGGGGTTCAGTCAGTGAAGACACTCATCCCCAGGTTCTGCTTTGAGCGAGGGTTAAGTGCCAGCCGTGAGCCAATCAGAGAAGAGCACAGGTGACGGTTGTGATGTCTCCCCTGCAGGCGTCCCTGTGCCCTGTCCAAAAACTGGATAATTAGCTGAACGATTTGTGGAGGGGACGTTTTTACGGGATTTTCAAAAATAATTGAATTAATTGAATCATTATATAAATGTACACCTGGGAATGTATTTAATAACAGCACATTATAATTCATAACCTGTGAAAAGGCTTGTATATCAATGTTGTTTATGAAACCAGGTAACAGTTCTGGAAGAAAAAATTTAAAAGCTAATTTGTGGAAATTGTAAAATGAGTCAAATTCAGGCTCATGGTACAACATGCCATTATTCTGGCATTCTTTGTCTGGCACAATGTGTTTGCATTTTATATGAAAACTGTGCAAATTGATGGTTTTTGGCAGACAATGAGTGCCTCACAAACATCGATTGAATTCAAGTACAAATATCATATTTAGAATGACAGAAGAGTGCTGTGAAACTTATATGCTGTTGTAATAAATTAATATTATTAACATTTCTTGTCCTTAAGGAAAGCAAAATTATGCAATAGCATACAAATAATAAAAGGAAACAAAGAATGAATAGTAACATTGCTTCCGATGACGGCAAAGCATCTGCATCAATCTCAATCAACTTTTAGTTAAAAAAAAATATGATTCCCGCGTTCAACCGTTTTCTGTTAAATATATTATAGGATTCTTTCCATGCCCAAAGCTTTCGCAAAATTCGTGGTTCACTTGTGACAACATTAAGAAGGTCTTCTGCGCGCACGCGTGAGTTAGATCAGATGCTATTAGGGTGGAGTATTACAGCAAAGCAAACAAGACATAGTTGGGGGGAGGTGGGTGGATGGGTGGAGTAAATAGATATCTTATCTAGATACCAGGGATGGGATGGACTTTGAATCACAAATGGTGTCTCATTTATACGTTGTTTGCCTAGAAATAAACCCACTCAAGTTGAGCTTGGTTGATTGGCTGTTCCCATGAATTGACCATTGGTATATCAGTGTCACGACAGGGGGGCCAGATAACGGCTAATTTCGGTTTCTTGCGTGCATTGATGTGGGTCAATTAAGGTCTGTCTAAAAAGGTTATTGCGCCGAAGCTCTCTCAAGAGCACACACATTAGAAGTGCCTCATTACAGGTCACGAAAGGTACCTTCTAGGACATTCCGCAAAGACAATGAAAAAAAAGGTAATAATAAATGTTATAAAATAAAAGTATTAAAATAATGAGTAAAAAAGTGTGCACAGTGAAATTAATTTTTATTTGGCACTATAATACATTTGTGCAAATTTTAGGTTTTCATATTAAGATTAGAAAATTTGAAAATATAATTAAAAAAACTTGTCTTAATGACGCATACTCAAGAAGACGTAAAGAAAAAAAAAGGCATGAACAGTGAAGTTCTATGTATATGAGTATAGAGGCCATTGTCTTTGTGTCTGGACGGGCTTTGGCTACGACATCTGCACGTGTCAAATGATACAACCTGAGTTTCTGGTTCCCTGGATGCAGAAATCGGCTTTGCGGTGAACCTTACCTGCACGAGACATGCGCATGCACGCGTGCACAAATGCAGACATGCACGCTTAGCTGACTTCTACTCTTTTCGCTAATCATGTGTTTTTGCTATTTCTTTTTGCTGGTACTCCTAGAAGAGAAAAGCGGCATGAGCCCTAAGATAGGTGGAGCTAAACTGAGCCGCCAGACACTGACTTCCAGGAACAAATCAAAAGACTTTGCGCTCCTCGGGAAAACCACAAGTTTTTTTTTTTTTTTTTCAATTAAGGAGTCATCGATAGCACACAATCCTTCCACTCGTTTCGGGTTCCAGAAAGACAGGAAAATAATACATCCTTCCGTTCTTATTTATATTTTAAAAAATGTATTTTATAAATGTTTATTCCGTTCTTTTTCCTTTCTCCGATGCCTCGTTCCCACTTCATTCCCGCTCGCGGCCCCTCCTGCGCGCGATGGGCCCGGGCGCTCCGTCAGCCAGAGGAAGAGCTCTGTTCGGCCGGCCCTGCCTGCCCAACGTCAAACTAAGTGGCCCTGACAGCCAACCACACAGTTATTAACTGTGATACACCACCACGGGGCCATGCGCCGTCAGGAGGGGGTATGTGCCTCGGGGGGGGAGAGTGGAGCGAGAGAGAGAAACCTACAGATCATACACAAAGGAGGCTTTCACCATCAGCACCAGGGAAACGGCTGCCGCTTGGCCGTCCACCAACTTATTTATTAATACGTGTATCTCTGTTTACACACGCACCGCTTTACATATACATTTACATATGCACACAGTTATGCAGCTAATAGCTCTATTCACGACAGGACCCCGACGGGAATGCATCCTGCCGTCAAGTTCAGCAAAGAGTGATGTGACGTGCGGGACTGCTGACAGCGATGATTGGACCCGAGATTAAAGGGCCTCTTCACACCGGCCGAAACATACAAACATACTGTGAAAATGATTGCGGTTGATAAGTTGAGAAATGATGAGTTTAAAAAAAATATATATTAATTAATACATTTAAAAAAATGAATTAATAAAAATGTGTGCATGTGTGTAAATGTGAAACGTGCAATAAAAAGGAGTCATCGCTTCAATGCCGAACTCTGGTTTGCCTGAATCGCTTTTAAAAAACAAAAAAAGAAGAGAAAAACTGCATGACCCCTCCTTTATCAAGACTGGTGGTCCCCACCGCCGTTTTGTACCACACGTCTGTCTTCGTCGTTCTCCGCAGAGAAACAAGAGTCCAGCGCAAGTCGCCGCGAACGCCAAAAAACCTCATTAGACTGTAAAAATCTGGACGGAAATAAATAAATGCGAGGGGAGAAAAAAAAAAAAAAACATAATGAAAGTTGACTATGTTTAGCCCGAAAGTATTTCAATAAACAGCAGCTCTTCCGCCATAACAGAAGGGCTTAGTCGCCGAATTGAAAACCCAAGCCACTTTTTTCCTGCCCAAGGCTGCCATAATTAAAGCCCACAATTCACTGTTAAATATTTGAGGCTTTCGCTTTGAGGAGTTCGACTTTTATATAGCAACGCGACATACACAGACTCCCGCCCTCCCCCCGTCCCCTCCTCCTCCTCCCCCGGAGGACAGTGATGGGTGTCCCCGCAGTCTTCAAAGCGTCAGCAGCAGCCAGCGGACATGGCTGACATGCATTATTCCTTGCAGAAGTTGTCTTTTGTTTGCCTCTTATTTAAATCCCACAAATTGCAGACTGTCTGTCAAGACCTCTTTCTTCTCCCCTTATTTTTTTTTTCGCTTTGCCGTTGGGACCGGCGTTGGTGCTGCGTTGATCGCCACACATGGATGAAACGGGAGACAGCACACAGCTGCCTGCTGCGGCGAATTTACCCTGCAGTCACTCTGCTGGGGCCGAACGGCAGCACGGGGCTTTGCGCACTTTAACTCAACTGGGAGTGGAAGTGCCATAGGCTACATTAGCGCGCAATATAAACGCCGTGTCTTTTTTAATTTAAACTCTCCTTGATCCCCAATGCAAACTAAGTACGCTTCAGTTCAAATTCTGCTGAATCTTCTCGTTTTCAGCGTATGCGTTGCGAGTGGGTCCGACACGCTTCCACGCGGTATGCAGGCTACTGTAAACTACCAAATAGCGGCTCTCCCAAGGTCAGGGCCCACTAGCCGAGCATAGCCAACTGCCAAGCGAGTGTGAATACCAAAGTGTTGGCCCGTGCGGCCCACCCCCGTGCTGCCACAGATAGCCTACTTACCCCCAGATTGCCCAATTAGACATTACAGGCGCAGCGACGCATTAAACCCGCGGGGCTACGCTAAGGACTATTACTCTCAGAGATCAAGTGTGATCCGCGCGCTTATCTGCATCAAGGGCGCACATCCAGGGAAATTCACCGCGGTTTTGGCTCCAGGCGCCAGGGGAAAAAAGAGCGCTATTATAGGTGCAAGGCTGACCTCCTGTGGCGGCTGCTAGTAACTGCAAGTAAAGATTCCGGGGCGGGAAGATCACCTACTCGAGCGCGGTTAAGTTCTGTGCACGCGGTCCAGTGCCAGACGCGCGTGATTGCGGTGCGAGACCGAGGTGAGGGTGTCCCCCCGTGCGCCTTCCTGTCGCCCGTGACGGCCCAGCGCCAGACTGATAGTGATTATGAGACGCCGCCCCCCCCCGGGTTTAATATCTGCAGTTCCGTGGCGAGAGTTCGGCAGACGCAGTTCGCGGTCACCCAGGGCCCATCCTCCAGACGGGAGCCGCCAGTAACGCTGGGCTCTGAGAAGCTTTGAAACGGGGAGGCAGTAATACGTGAGTGAGTGCGGGGCTGTGGGGGGGGGGAGAGGGGGAAATTGGGCTTAGTTCTTAGTTCTGCCAGATTTACGGAAAACAAAAAGGGGCGCGGCAGCGTGAGGGAGATGTGGGTTTGGGCTTCGGGAGGAAGAATGTGCCTCTGTACACAAAGGCTCTGCTCGAGAGGGACCCCACATGCACAAACACACACTCTCACACACACACACACACACACACACACACACACACACAACACACACACACACACACACACACACACATACACTCACACACACACACTACACACACACACACGTCTACACTCACACACACACTCTACACACACACACACACATACACACACACACACAGTCATACACACTCATACACACACACACACTCTCATACACACACACACTACACACACACAGTCATACACACTCATACACACACACACATCTCACACACACACACACACACACACACACAACACACACATCATACACCACACACACACACTCCAACACACACACACACACACACACACACACACAACACACCAAACACACACAACACACACACACTACACACACACACACAAACACATACACACTTACACACGCACACTCACACACAAATACACAAAACACACAAAAAACTCACAAATAACAAGATCTAAACAAACGCACTGCCTCCAAACACAATACAAGTACAGAGCGCCCCACCCACACCCAGACAGACACACGGACAGACAGACAGACAGACAGTCAGGCAGGCAGACAGACAGACAGACAGACAGGCAGGCAGACAGACAGACAGAGACACGGACAGACAGACAGACAGACAGACAATCAGGCAGACAGACAGACAGACAGAGACACAGGCAGACAGACAGACACACGGACAGACAGGCAGACAGACAGGCAGGCAGACAGACAGACAGACAGACAGACAGACAGAGACACAGGCGGACAGACAGGCAGACAGACAGGCAGGCAGGCAGGCAGACAGACAGACAGACAGAGACACAGGCAGACAGACAGACACACGGACAGACAGGCAGACAGGCAGACAGGCAGGCAGACAGGCAGACAGGCAGACAGGCAGACAGACAGGCAGGCAGGCAGACGGAGAGATAGGCAGACAGACAGACAGGCAGGCAGGCAGGCAGACAGAGAGATAGGCAGATAGGCAGACAGACAGACAGACACACGCACTGAGGGGCGCTGAGGGGGGAACAGCGACATGTTTGCATTAGCGCTGCCGTGGGGTTCAGCCGGGCGGTGATGGTTTTATTCTAAGTGGAAACACCTGGCTCAGCCGGAGAGGTCAGGCGCAGTGTGCTGAGGGTTAACTCTGTGTCAGACATTACTGTCAGCAGCCCGCAAACAGGCTGCGCCTCCCCCTGCACACAGCAGTGCTTTACAGAGCCCTACTGACACTCAGCTTTACAGAGCCCTACTGACACTACTGACACTCAGCTTTACAGAGCCCTACTGACAGTACTGACACTCAGCTTTACAGAGCCCTACTGACACTACTGACACCCAGCTTTACAGAGACCTACTGACACTACTGACACTCAGCTTTACAGAGACCTACTGACACTCAGCTTTACAGAGACCTACTGACACTACTGACACTCAGCTTTACAGAGCCCTACTGACACTACTGACACTCAGCTTTACAGAGACCTACTGACACTCAGCTTTACAGAGACCTACTGACACGACTGACACTCAGTTTTACAGAGCCCTACTGACACTCAGCTTTACAGAGGCCTACTGACACTACTGACACCCAGCTTTACAGAGCCCTACTGACACTACTGACACTCAGCTTTACAGAGCCCTACTGACTCGCATTACGAACCTCGACACTACTGACACCCAGCTTTACAGAGCCCTACTGACACTACTGACACACAACTTTACAGAGCCCTACTGACACACAGCTTTACAGAGACCTACTGACACAGATTTACAGAGCCCTACTGACACTTAGTTTTACAGAGCCCTACTGACACTACTGACACTTAGTTTTACAGAGCCCTACTGACACTACTGACACACAACTTTACAGAACCCTACTGACACACAGCTTTACAGAGCCCTACTGACAGACAGGCACACTCAGCCTTGCAGCCCAGGGTCTCAATACGCAGACAAAGGCCCATTTTGCCGCTACACATTTTACCATAACCTGATTAAAGACACTAAAGCTGCGTAATCTCGCCAATAAACCAAGTCTATTACAGCCGTAAAACCTTAATCAATACTCAAGATAAAGGCCAGCAGCCTGTTGCAGATAAAAACGTGCTTGTGTCTATCTGGTTGCTATAGAAACACATCCAAACTATCCCATGTATAAAATTCTGGATGTAGTTGGGTGTGGTCCGGGGGATTGGTCCACTGTATCTGACTGCACTGGGACAGTCCCTTAATTAATATTTATACACGACTTACGCAGGACACTCTTTCAACATTAATGACACGCGCTGGCAACAAAGCAACATTACTTTGACCACCAAGTAACCAATCAGCAAAGCGGAAATTTTATTCAAAGTTAAAACTGGCATGCATTTATAGTCATTCCATGCAGTATAAAAAAATAACTTCTGAACTTCAACAATAAATAAAGGACAAACAAGCAAACCAACAAACAAACTGTTCTTAACCACCTCCCGTTATGTCAAAAAGAAACGTCCAAACCTTCTCACATTCCACAGGAAAGGACACGAGCTCACGGTGAACAGGGAATCGGTCGCTCAGAGGGGGACGCAGGGTTGTGGGTTCCTGTGGCCCCACGGGGGGGGGGGGGGGGGGGGGGTGGTGACAGGCCCCCTGAGCGAGCGACGGCCTTTCAGAGCACCCGAAACTCAGCGAAACAGACAGAACAAAGGACCTGAAAGGCACAGGCGTGGCGTGGCCCCCTCAGCTCGGGGGGGGGGGGGGGGCGGCAGGACCAAGCAGGAGCCCCCACCCCTCCTCACACTCAGCTCCCCATGTCCTGGAAGTAGGGGTGGGTCAGAGCGGCCTTGGCTGATATGCGCTGGGACGGGTCGTAGAGCAGTAGTTGCTTGGGGGGGGGAGGGGGGGGAGACAGGAAGAAGACATTTACTAACTCTCACGGACACAAGATCACAAGATTTTGGACATAAAGGTATAGTTCTGGACACGCCTTTCTCATAAACCAGAGTAATATTTCCTACCAAAACTACCCCAGAACAGCATAAATAAATGGCATTTATTATCTATAATAACAGCAATTCAACAAGCAATGTGAAAGTGTCGTTTTTGGTGAACACTTTTCTCATATGTCTGAGTAATGTTTTCTACCAAAACTTCACTAGAACTGCATAAATTAACTGTACTTCTAAAATCATAGCAATTCAGCAATGAGTAATACAATTAAAACATGATTTTTTGCTTATGGGAATCCCTCATTCATGATGACTGTGCCCTTCCCTGAATGACTGTACTGCTTTTAGCTGCATACTACTCTCCTTCAGCCCTCCAATCACCATGAACCAATCATCAGCCTTAATTCCAACCTCTGGACGACAGTATCTGAGGATAATAATAATAATCGACTGTCATTTGTATGCTTGTCATTTGCTGCCCTCTGCTGGTAGGATGGCCACTATGCATGCCAAAATGAAACGTGAGAAATCATTAAATGGAGGAACATTAACGGGAAAAGAAATGTCCATCTGAGAGAGCAAATATAAAAAGGACAAACCATTGTTATGAAACCAAAATGGGAAAAGGGAAAGATAAACTGGAAGATATCATTTTAATGCCCCAGATCACCCTGCAAATAGCAAGAGTCAGTGTGTGGCAACCAGCAAGCTCATGGCAGGTGCAAAAACAGCCCCTGGGAAGTGAAGCCAGGAGATGCAAATGCAAACAGGAAGCAGGTGGCAAAACGACAGCAAGAAGAGCGACAGTACAATGTAAGAAAGGAGTGCTCAAAAAGGCACAATGCTTGTCACCGGGGTGGTACCCTATAGGTACATAAAATTAAAACCCCAGCCATGGTTTTAATAATTCATTTGTACCATTCTTGCTTGTAAACGGGACTCATCAGTGCCCAAAGAACTTTATTGTACTTTCAGGGTACATTTGGGAAATTAGTTTCTCGAAGAACAAAAATGTACCCCCAATGAACCTTTACTTCTGAGTGCGGCAGCAGCAGAAATGCAGGTGAGTTCTCACGGTAGTGGATCATTAGGTGCAATGCCTCTCAGGACCCATTTACTGCTGTCACGGTCAGCTTGCACGGAGGCACAAACCTCCAGGCTGGAACCGTCGCCTCAGAAATGCACCTCGTTGCATTGATTTAAATATTTCATAACTCGCAATTTCACAAAATTGTGATCAAGAAAATAACACCACAGGCCATTTTCATAGCATTAACCGGGAATGTGATGTGTTGTGAAGTTAGCTTTAATAGTGGCGGGAGGAGAGAGGAATTCAGATTGAAAAGGTGGGTCCAGGGGCACAGACCTGCAGCAGGTCCAGTCCAGAGGGCTGCAGTTTCGGGGTGATCTTGGCCAGGTCCTGGGGGGCCCACCGGGGGAAGCGGGACTTGTAGTCGGGCAGCTGCGACACGCCGGGCCACACCTCCTCGTTGGGGGTGCCCAGCTTCTTGAAGATCCGGAACAGCTGGTCGATCTCGGAGTCGCCGGGGAACAGGGGACGCTTGGCGACCTGGGAGAAAAGCGTCTGCTTCACATCGCCTCCTAGCGGCTGCCCGGGCCAGGTGAGGCCTATTAAAACGGCCTTTGAGTGTTTAAATCTGAGTGTGCTGACGGGGAGGGGGACTGAAAACATCCTGAATGATTCACAGAGACAGGCTATCTGGGCTACGCTCCAGTGCACTCGGCCTTCTACCAAAGATGTAACGTTAAGAGGTTAAGTGCGTCTATTGATCCGACGACTTGAATCGCATTTTACTGAGTGCATGTGACACCTCACTCATCGTCTCAGTCATCGCAGAGAGAAGAAAGCTCTGTAGTGCTCTCTGTGACCCCGACAGAGCGGTAACCCGTTAAAAATCTCCCACATGCGTGCACACGCGTGACTGCGGGTGGGAGACTCTGAGGGAGGGGTGGGGCAGGGCTATGGGGGGGTCGGGGGCTCACCATCTCGGCGAAGATGCAGCCGATGCTCCAGATGTCCACGGCGGTAGAGTAGAACTTGCAGCCCAGCAGGATTTCGGGCGCTCGGTACCACAGCGTCACCACCTTCACAAGCGGACAGGGAAACACCCGCCACGGCTTCACATATAACAACAAACTCACCGGCTTCCAGCAACGGAACCTAGGGCATTATTAGCTGGTACCAAGGGTGTAGCTTTAGTTTGATTATTTGGGGGGGGTGTTGAAATGAGAAATGCATAGATCCATTAGAACTGAAACACTGTAGGGGGGTCCGGGGGCACGCCCCTTCAGAGGAAATTTTAGAAGAACAGTTGTGAAACAATCATTTCCAGTTAATTCTCTAAGACGAAAATGCTTCAGATGACTGATCAGTATATCACGACATGAAATCCCCATCTTTTTACTATATTAAATTATTTTACTTATTATCGTGGTATATTACTAAAGGGGGGGGCGGTTATTTGGCCTGTTTTGTTTTGTATTGAGGGGGGGGGTTGTAACCCCTCCTCCCCCCATAAATTATGCCCTTGGCTGATACTGTGACGATTGCTCACGCAGGACAGAGATGAGAGAGTGCTGCCATTTCAGGCTGCTGAATCACAACCTCTGAAACCAGCACAACTGATCCGCATCAGACCTCAGCCAACAATAGCTCCCCGTGACGGAATGTTCTGGGCCGTAAGCAGGACCAAAAACACACAGAGGTCAAGAGACTCAGCTGGGGAGGGGTGAGGTGGGGTGGGGTGGGGTGAGGGTAGGGGACTAGGTCAGGGTATGCTCTTTTTTTCCCGTTACTTTAGTTGTTTAATTGAGAATGCACTTAAAGATGTAAATGCTGTACATATTACTCTAGATTACGCTTAAATTTGAAAAATATATAAAAGACCACTCATTCCCCTCCTAAATGAACTGCAACAGATGTTCTCTCACTAAAGAGTGAAATTAAATACACACTTGGGAAATGGACATGGGGGGGGGGGGGGAAGCAGAGGACATGACCTCAGCGTTCCCAATGGCAGTTGCAGCCCTTGGACATGTTACACACAGCTCAGATACCAGCGCTGAAGAGGGACAGCTGTAACGAGAGAGCAGGACGGAGGGCAGGCTAGGGAGGAGGAGTCCGGCAGCGATAATGGCGGACGCGGAGAGGAGGCGGCGTGGTCGTGACGGCAAAGCGACGGCGGCGGCGGGACCTCATGCGTGTAGCTGCGCAGCGGCACCCCGAACGCGCGGGCCAGCCCGAAATCCGCCAGCTTGATGGCCCCGGCCTGGTTGAGCAGCAGGTTCTGGGGCTTCAGGTCGCGGTGGACCACTCGGTGGGAGTGGCAGAAGGCGATGCCCTGCAGCAGCTGGTACACGTAGCTCTGAAGAGGACCATGCAAAGGACACAAGACTCACAACAGTGTCAGAGTTAGGCCTGATACTGGGTAAAATGATTTAGGGTTACATTCGGGACACTAACTTAGTGTGAACAGGGAAACAGGAGTTATAACACATGCAAAAGTGATGGAGAAGACTGAGCTGGTAATGCTACTTCTACACTGACACTGACAACTGGAACAAGGACTCATGCTGTGTCATTGATGCACCATGGTTATGCTAATAGCTCCCCCTTGTGGAGAATCATCAGCCTGCTGAACATGAGTGAGAGTGTGTGAGAGTGTGTGTGTGCGTGTATGAGTGAGTGAGTGGGTATGGGTGTGTGTGTGTGTGTGTGTGTGAGTGAGTGACTTATTTACAAGCCATGTCCATGAGGTGTTTTGCATTAAAACAAAATACATGCATGGATGTACTGAAAGTAAATAAGGTAGCCTATATAAAGGGTGGAGCGTGTCTGACCTGAATCAGAGGGAGGGTCAGGCCCAAGGGCTGGGAGGAGTCCATGTACTTTTTCAGGTCTTGGTTCAGATACTCAAACACAAGGTACAGCTTCTTCTCAGTGTGGACCACATCCAGAAGCCTACAGCAGCAAGACGAGATTCTGTCTGTTTAACTAAAAGATTACCGTACCTGCAGTACAAATATCTATGTGTCCAGTGAATAGTTGTAGCATGACAAAAAAGTCGATGAACTTGATATTTAATGGTGTCAAAACATTTTGACCCAGGGTAGGGATTCAGATTCTATCTTTACCAAGAAATATTATTTATTGACTGTGACAGTTTATACAAACTAGCAACTTGGGGTGTGCACACACACATTTGACAGAAAACACATCTTTATCTGTACCTTTAATATACCCACACAGGCTGAGAAGAATATTGTAAATGTAATAGAAAAATTACACTGGCCAGCTTTAACGAATAATATATAATCCGTATAATGATCTCCATGGAAATGGAGTTGGACTTACTTCACTATGTTAGGATGACTCAGTTCCTTCAGAAGTGATATCTCTCTTATGGCGGTGCTTGGCACGCCCTCAGTATCTCTGAAAGGAATAAAATGGTAAATTCGCAGCATTTTTTATTAAAATGTTATCTCAAATACAAGTGAACTCTGGTTACAAATGTAACAGCAACGAAAAAACATAGCTACACCTGCTACACCGAACATACCTAAGGTTAAATTAGGCCTGAAGCTTAAAATAGCGAGCTTGTCGCCACCTTCATACAGTAAAACGACAGCTTTAGATGTTTCCATTAAAGGTATCTATTAACTAGCATATAACGTGAACTGCATTACAAGCTAGTTATGAATCATATTAGCAAGACATGCGATTAATTTTAGGTTAAAAATAGCGTAACGTTTATGGGATATCGAATACTACGATAAAGAAAATTAATTTGCTACTCACGCGTCAAGGCGAATCTTTTTCAACGCTACGGATTGGCCTGTTACTTTATTTTTTGCCTTATAAACAACACCATATGTTCCCTCGCCAATCTTCTCGATTTTCTGAAAAATGTCCATCTTCTGGAATATAGGAAGTTATCCGATATTAATGCGCCCGTTATTGTTAAGTTATAGGTCGTCTGTAAAGTATTGACAGTTCGATAGTCTATTATAAGTTAACGATAGCTACACAGGCAAAATATTTTACTTTAGCCTACAGTAGCCTAATTAGCATCCTCAGAGGTGTAATCATTACTGTACTTCACTGTAATGTATTCGACGGGCAGGCTGGCCTTTAACAAAGAAGACTATACAGGCATTAGTTTTTACACAAAGGGTAAATTATATTGACAACTTAATTGCTTAGTCTTACAAAGCAGTTTGTCTGTAGCTAACGTTTGCTAGTACGACGACATCACATCAGAAGTTAGCAAACTCATTGCCAATGTCAGCCACTTGACGTTGACATGGCGATGACATACATGCACGCGCTTAGAGCCGCGAGCGGATCGAAAACGTTGAACATCAAAAATTGAGAACTAAAATGCTGGCTAAGGTAAAGCTAAAGTTTTACAATGTAATACTTAGGACAACATATGAACCGGTGTATAGCGTAAAGACCCTCGATCAAATGTTAAAATATTCGTACAGACAGGATTCTTGTCCATTAGATATCTGACATTGCTTACTATAATCAATCACTATTATCATTGTTATACTGCAATGAGGGGAAATAAATGAATAAACCTTTCAGACAGTCGTCAGATAAAAAATTAAAAAAAACCTTTTTCAATTTGGTTATTTTATTTTTTTACCATATTGGTCCCTATGAAGCCAGAGGAGGATGAATAAACAAAAAAAAAACTGACTAAACAGATATGTTGACAAAAATGTGGTACAGATATCTTGTGTGCTTATCAACAAAATAGATTCTCGCCTGTTCTCTCAAATGTTTGATCAGAGACTTGGTATCATTACACAATACAAGAAGCACAATGTCCATTGCTTTGAAATTCATTGCATGAATATCTTAAGAACTGCAGGCCTCTCTCACATCAGCTACTGTCAGTGTTCATGACAGTAATAAAGAGACTTGGCAAAAACTGGATTAATGGGAGCATAGCAAGTGGAAACCACTGCAAAGCTAGAAAAACATCAATGCTCACATTTGCTAAAGAAAAAAAAACTAAGATGATCCCCAAGCCTTTTAGGATTATATTATATGGACAGACAAGTCAAAAGAGGAACAGGTCCCATTATGTCTGGCATAAAGCAAATACAGCATTTCAGAATAACATCACAACAACTGTCATTCATAGTGGTGGTAGTGTGATAGTGTGGGGATGCTTTGCTGCCTCGGTACCTGGATGACTTGCCACCGTGGAAGGAACCACAAATTCTGCTCTGTGCCAGAAAATTCTTAGGGGGAATGTCCAGTCATCTGTCCGTGAGCTGAAGCTGGATGGCAGTTGGGTTATGCAGCATGAAAACAATCCAAAACACAAAGGCAAGTCCACAACTGAATGGCTGAAAATAAACAAAATTCAAGTTTTGGAGTGGCCTAGTCATAGTCGTGACTTGACCCCAATACAGATTGGTGTTGACAAGACCTGAAATGAGCAGTTCATGCTTGAATACCTTGAAAAGGATTTGTCTGAATTAAAGCAGTTCTGCAAAGAATTATAGGAATAATTTTAAGCAGTTATTGCTACTAAAAGTAGTACAACCAGTTAAGTTTAACTTAAGCAATTACCGTTTCACATGCGTGATATGGGTGTTAAACATTTTTCATTAAATAAATGAAATAATTAAAGAAATGTTTTTTGTGTTGACTCTCTTTATCTAATATTACATTTTGTCAACAGATCTGAAACAATTCAGTGTGACAAACGTGCAATAATAGAGCAAATCAGGATACTTTTTTTCCACAGCACTGCACATTATTCCCCCACTTTTGGGGACCAAAAGTAATTGGACGAATAAACATAACCTTGAAGTTGTCATATTTAGTACTCGTTTGCAATTCCTTTGCATTGAATGACTGCCTTAAATCTGAGACCCACTTACATCACGAAACACAGGGTATTTTCCCTGTGTGATACTCTGCAAAGCCTGTACTACAGCCATCTTCAGTTGCTGTTTGTTTTAGTGGCTTCTTTTCCCCCCCAGTTTCCAGTCTAAATGCTATGTTCTTTCAGAGTGACATATTTAAGAAATGTATACATTTTTCCTTGTTTCTTACCTGTTTAATTTCAGCAATGACCAAATTAAAGAATAAAAAATAAAAATCTTTGAAAGAATAAAAAAAATTCATAGGTTACTTAAAGTTCAGGACAAAGAGCAGTAGGTTCAGAAGAGAGTGGCATTAAGTCACAACTGGAATCTACCACAGGAAAACTACATAAGTATTATAATACATTTTTTTATTGAAGTTCTCGATTGAAAATTACCCCCCTCCCCCCTTCCAACAGAACATTCTAGAAAATGCTTTTTTTTTTTTTTTTTGTTCACTACAGTCCCTTTCTGTCAGATACAGTCCAGAGGAAAGATCTAGGCTGTCGTGGTAAAGGCAGCCCAAAAATGGACAAAAAAGCCCAGAAAAAAACACCATGGAGAACAAACACAATGACGGGCAAAGTTATGACTCAGTCACGGGATGAACACAAAAAAGCATTAAGACTGAAGGACACTCGGCCTTAGAATTTGAAACGGAATTTGTACCATGGAAGTGGAAAAAAGAATGCAAACCAAGTTCCACTTTTTTTTTTTTTTGCGTTAACAGTCCTGAAAATAAAAATTGTAAAAAATAAAAGAAGAAAAGAAATAAAGTAATAATAAAACTATTTCAAAGAGCCATCCCAGAATCGGCTGTTGCTCAAGACCTTAGATTCTGAAGGCTCAGTCCTTCATCACTAATGGAGTTCAACTCTTCAGTCCAGTCCAGCTGAGAGAGGGGAAGTGGAAATGCAAGTTCCTTTTAGATCAGCCTGTGTCTGTAGTGTGACTGATCACTTGAGATTTCTCCCTATTCAAACTGGGAAGCACGGTATTATTCAAGAAAAGAAAAACATCAAACAAATATTTAAATATACTTGTATATTTAAAAATTCCAGTTTGGGAATTAAAAATGAAAAGGATACACATGTTGTCACCCACAATTGTCCATTTGAAAAAAGGTAAGTAAAGAAATGGGGGGTTTAAAACAAAATTAAAATTCAAAAAAACAAAACTAAAATTTTTATTTCAAAATATTAAAAAATAAAAATGCAAACAATAAGACAACCCGTCCTGAGTACAATCTATGAACAATAAATACACCCCAATGCTTGTTTCTGTGTGTCCATGTGATAGTGTGCGTGTGGAAACAGTCCTGAAATCCGCCAACACGTCAGTACCCCTGCAGTCCATTGTACACCTTCTGTGTTGATGCCTGTTTCAGCAGCTGCCTTACCCCTGGAAGAACAGAGCACAACATGAGTCCCTCCCACGGACTCCAATCCGTCCCACTCTCTGACCACCTCCAGCTCACTCTCAACCCATCAGCCCCAACTCTAACCCCTGTGTGTGTGTGTGTCTCCCGTTCTCTTTCTCCCGCCTGCTCACCCTCTTTTTCTTGTTCGTCCAGCTGTTCTTTGGGGAACTCCACGTCAAAGGTGACGATGAGAGAGCCACGGATGTTGTTGTTATCGAAGTTGGGGAGGCCCTCCCCCTTTTTCCACAGTTTGGCTCCAGGTTTGGTGATCCTGTCTCTCACAATGTGAACCTGACGAAGAGGCACAGTTAATATCACTGGTGACAGGTGAAAGAAATGTCACGGTCTGCTTTAATAATGGACTCAAGTGTTTCATGTGTCAGTTATAACAACCAAGGAAATTGTGAACAGCCACTGGTTCAAACTGGTCAAATTCAAACCATAACTGACAGTCTGCACAGGATAGCATATTACATTACATTACATTACATTACAGGCATTTATATGGTTATACAACAAAGTGTATAAAGTGTATAACCATAACCAGGAACAAGTATGACGAAACCCCTAGAGAGAAGTACCGGTCCAAGTACAGGGAACAACCGCATAGTTCAACTTGGACCCTGGTGGTTAAACTGATTAACACTAACAACGAGAACGGCCACAACGCAATCTATGGAAAAATAAAAATAAATAAAAATACAAGTAGTCGTTAAGACTGGCGCATCAACTAAGTCACCTATTAAACAGCTGCCTAGTTACACCCCTAAGTTTAGTCATTTACAGGGGGGGAAGGGAGGGATGGGGAGAGGTGCAGCCTGAAGAGGTGGGTCTTCAGTCAGCATATGATGCTCGACTCATAAAAGGCAAGTGTAAGTATATGCACCTTGTGTCCATCGAGGTGTTTGATGTCCATCTCGAAGCCCACTAGCGCCTCCACCAGGGAGATGGTGACATTGGTGTAAAGGTCATCTCCCCTGCGCTCAAACACAGGGTGCCTGACAGGAGACACGCACATGAATCACCAGCCAATCAACACAAGAGAGGACTGAGAGAGGGAGAGGCCAGCGGCAGGGAACTTGTCAATGTATTATAACAGTTTTCCAGAGAAAGAACACAAGAAATTGATAAAAAATAAGTGTAAACAAATGCAGAGAGGTACAGAGTTTCTGTATTCAAGACAATTTTTTTGTAAGAAAAAAAAAAAGGAAATCAAAATTTTACCTTGTCTGTTTATTTAATATATATTTAATAAAAGCTATAAATTAAGTTAACGTGAATGATTAAGTGGTCGATATGCATTGGAAAACCAGGATAGTGCTTGGTTGGACCAAATAAACATTCAGCAGGACATCTTTACAAGACATATTATTGGGGGGCTGCTTTTCTTGACGACAAGCCTTTATGTTTTTTAAACAAGTTTGGAAAGAATAATCCTGCATTTACATTTCAAAATAATAAAAAAATTCCAGACTTACTTCATGACTTTAATGCGGAAGCGCAAATCTCCTGGTTCTCCATCGATATGAGGTTCTCCTGCAGGGAGAGGAAAAACAGACAATGTTACGGTACAGGTTAGAGAGCCATCGGTGCACTGGAACCATTATAATACACTTCTGCATGGTGGACTGCAATGCAGTTACCAGTGCAGCCGGTAGGGGGAGGTGGTATGCAATCTCACTGCTTACATTCCGGCTCCATGTCTTCAGTGGAGATCAACTGCCCAGTGTTAACTTGACCATCAAGATTAGTAAATATAGATGTGTTTGTGTTATAAAATTGTTTTCCTAAAGTTGTTTTCTGTAATGATTTTGTTTTTGTAAACGAAGATCTGAGTTTCATGGCAAAACAACAAAACATTTAGTTAACACTGTGTTTATGTCAAGACCAATGCGTAGTCAATGCAAATAAATTGTGCACACATGCTGATGCACAAAATGCCGCCCATCTCACTCCTCAATAGTTTGCTGTGTTAGTTGGGGTACAGGATAAGAGGCAGAGGAAGGCATGCCTTACCTTCTCCTATGAAGGGATACTCCATCTCATCTCTCACTCCCTGTTCAATCTCAACCTCCAGTGTCTTCTCCTCATTCACCAGTCTGAATGGAGATGGACAGCCATATATTTATTGACCTTCATTCATACAGGGAAGCTTTGGTAGTTAAGCCCTGTGAATACTCCCCTTGCCCTTCATGACTTTGGATAAAAGTTACTATTAACATTCAATCTGGAGATTACTCAGTACAGAGGAAGCCTAGTACTACTAGTTAATAAAGTTGCCTTTTTTCCCCTCAGTGAAGACACTCACTTGACATTGGGACACTCATCGCAGACCACTTCCTGTGTCATCTGGAAGCGCCCAGGTCCCAGTTGCGTCGTCCTCATTTCCTGTCGACAGTTGCATTTCCTCTTCCCAGGAGCCTCCTTGGCTATCGGCTTGTTACGCACAACCTGAGGATGACAAGCAAAGCGAATGAGGAAGGTGAGCGTGCAAGAGAAACTGAGAAAAATACTTTCTTTGTTAGTATATACAGCCACGGCCAAGGCTAAAGTAAATCCTTAATGAAAACAGAAAGTACCAATACATTGCTGACACACGCAAACACATGCATATTATACACATATATGCACAATCACATATTCAGAACTTCTTCAGCCATCTCCACACATGTGACTTACTTCCACAAAATTCCCAGAATACACCTCTTCGAGTGTGACCTCCAGATCCAGCACAATGTCATTGCCCCGGGGAATGTTCCGGTCCTGCTGCCGCTGGTTTCCGCCAAACATGAAGCCAAAGTCGCCAAAGAAACTGCAGCGCAGAATGAGCAATTGAGCAGCAGGTATTCATAAAAAATTTAATTCAACAAAATGACTGCAAGCAGAAAAACCAGAGACAGAGATTACAAATGCTTAATGTCACCAGTCAATGTCAATCAGTAGCCAGTGCAGAAAGATAAGGAGAGGCATATCATGTATATTTTTGCTGATCATAACTTAAACAAGCAGCAGCATGCACTGAGCTCCCACTATTAGTCTGAATTAAACAATAAAAAAATGTAAAACTGAATTTTTGCATCATGTCAGTTGTGCCTGATATCACATAATAGAAACCAAAAATATTTAATTGCGTAATAGATACATAACAGACTTTCCCTGAGTTGAACAAGAACTTTATCTTTTGAAAGAACTCAAAATTGGCTCAACATCAGTATAAACAGCATTAGTGCAAATATGTGGAGATTATTTTGACAACAAAAATTGTTTTGTTGGAAAACAAAAGATACTTGAACACTTCCATGTTCTTCCTCAATGATAAATAAAAAAGAAAATCATTACTGACCTGGAGAAGATGTCCCCATGTGAGCTGTGATGTCCTTCCTTCAGCCCCTCCTCTCCATAATGATCGTATTGCTTCCTTTTCTCTTCGTCAGATAGCACCTTGTGGCCACACGATTTAATGCGTTAACATAATGCAAATATACTTCAGTAAATCAAATCGAACACTCCATTAAAAATATAGGGTACATGTTTGCTAGTAATTTTGCATTTTGATAATGTTACAACAACTCCAGATGTCATATGTTCCACTTCAGTATTTTCGTGTGATCTAGGCTCAACTTTCACCCCACAAAAGCAACCAATCAGGAGCGTCCACACAGTCTTCCCGACCAATCCAAACCGGACGTCTCGTTTCCAATAACAACCATAGCCGTTGACGAATAAACCGCTCGAAATATTTTAGTTTTATTGTCTCTAGTGTTTCAAAAGCAGTTCTGTTGGTTAACGTTCAATATTTTATTTACGTAGAAATATTAGCTGAATGTTTAAAATATTTAGAGTGAATTCAGTTTGTTAAAAAGCATAATGACGGCCAAACAATGGACATCTGGGTCGGCAAAGCTAGCAAGCCAATTATCTATCATTCTGGCTAGCTAGCTAGCTAACGTTAGAATTTTGCAAAGAATATTATTAAACTTTTAAAATTCAAGTTCCCTGGCATGTTAACGTTAGCTAGTTCTTCATCATTATTTGCTTCAAACGTTACTAAGGAATAATGCTAACGTTACACACCACATAGTTCTTTGTTTCTGTTCTACCTAAAACTTCAAATATTACAGACGATACGATTCAATGATCATCGCCCATTTTAAATAATTAAAACAACTGAATTTGGCAGTCGCTGGGTTTTGTGGACTGAGAAGGCATAGACTATCGCTATTCCTGTATCTGCCGTAGCTACAATGATTTCCAGCTCTCATTCTGGTTTCGTTTACACTACTGTGGCAGAGAACAAGCAGTCCCCACGTCAGTGACAGCAGAAAGTGTTGCCTCCGCGCCCATGGGAATTCATAACCAGTCACAGCATCCAATCACATCAGCACAGGTGGAACTTGGCTACTGACTACAGTACAGGTACTCGTACAGGACAGGGCACAGATACACTGTCGATCAGCACCCTACCTCATAGGCAGCCCCCAAGTCCGCGAACTTGTCTTGAGCATTTGGATCATCTTGGTTTCTGTCTGGGTGAAGCTGCAGAGCCAGCTTTCTGTAAGCTTTTTTGATATCCTTGACGGACGCAGATCTGCTTACACCCAGGATCTTATAGAAATCACGCCTATAAAACAGTTGCAAAAGATGAAAATGAGTTGAATTTATAAAAGTTCACTTGCACAAGTGAAATAACCAAACAACAGACTAGCGTGAATCAAATCAGTGCAGCTTTCGAACATGAAAGCTGCATGCAGTGTGTATGCAATACGTCAGGTCAAATCACTGATCTGTCATTTCTCGCAGCGTTTATTGTTTGGATAAACGTCTTGGCCCAGACGAAGAAAGACCAAATACAAAGCTTTCAGGGGGATTACGAGTATGCTCAAACAAATAAGAATGTAACCATTTCGGGGATCCTAATCTACCTACACGAGCACTGAACTACATTGAATGATACAAACGTGTGGTAAATTGTTCTTTAATTCACTGAATATAAATAAAGAATAATGTATAGAATACATTAGAGCATATCACCGTTTGATGTAGGTAAGGAGAAAATAGATGATGGAATGTTAAAGGTGTCAGGGAACTACAATTGCCGGCTAGCAGCTAGCTAGTGGTGCGACTAGATAGCTAGCGACAGTAGAAAGCTTGCGAAAATATGAAACAATCACGCACAAACTCATAAATCAAAACCAATGTCCATAAGGCTTCACAGTTATAAATTAACCCAAAATGTAGCTAAAAGAAATTGAATGAAACGGTGTAGATGAAGGTTCATGTTACCCTCCGCATGGCTAAGGTACTCACATAAGGGTCCAGAGGCGTAGACCAATCACAATTCAACATGTGTACCAGCTGGCGACACGCTTTGAACACTGCAGTTTGTTCGAGAATGGATGAGCGGTTACTCACCCCGCAAACACTGCCGCGACGAAATACAGGATCAGACAACAAATACTGCACAGGTTCATCCCTCGGACAGCCATAGATCCTGGTGTTTCTCCTGAACGCCCAACTCAACTCGCCGGCTTTGAGTGTCAGGTCGGCCTGTCCGGCACCAGCCTTTTCCTCTTCCCACACGACAGACTTCCACCCGGAAAGCCCGTCCCCTAAGACCCGCCCACTGAATGAATTAAAGGGAAACACACAAAACAAGCGTAATATGTAAGTTACTTTATAAGCACATTTAACGTACGTCCATTTGCTAACGTTATTACTCACATGATAAGTAAATACGTGTCAAATATTTGCCTATTTAGTTATTAGGGGATTACTACATTGTACACTAACCATCTGAGTTAATCTGTGAAAGTTTGTGTTGGTTAACAAAGTGTTGTCGCTAGAGAACGATTTACGTCGGTTTAAATAAAGCAATATACGATTCAGTCAATACGCAGTCGTGGTAAACGCAGACGGAGACCTGAGGCGGGGCATTATAGTTGCCACAGTCATTTATCTATAGTGACAGTGGTGCAACCAATAACGTTACGGTGGGTGCAACTCCTCTGGTGCAACTCGCATCACTGGGACGCCTAAAAGCGCGTTCCCAACTGATGCGCGCGCGCGCTATCGGGAACGGATCGAGGCGGCAAATAGTCAAGGGAGGAGAGTAACATTGCTAGTCCAATTCGGAACAGCGATAGTTGAACAAAAAAAGAAATGCCTAGGGAAATAGCAATCTATTTTTTAATGCCTTGGGAGGCAACTGATCACTAAGTAATATCTCAAAGATTCTGAGACAAGACCAAGGAGTATTACGGAGCAAGACGGCTGCTTTAAAGGTAAGCCACTTCATGCAACTATCAGAAGCTAGCTAGCTAGTTGCTCTGCCCTACATGCAGTTGCGAAATCGTCGATATTCACAGGCAGATTCATAATAGTTGTCATGGAAACAGGCGAAAGCGTCCTTGGTTTGGGATTGCCTGGACGATTCTCTGGCTTGATTCCTTCCCAGAATAGACCAGCTCGTTCAACATGCTGTACGTGCATGTCATTTCCGCCAATTTATTGCTAACTATCTAACTTTGTGCTACTTTCAGTAATGTTTTCAAACGACGTATTGTCGTTGCTAGCGCTGGATAGTGTGCTAGTCGAAATCATCAGACTGTTGGAAGTGACGTTCGCAAGCGTTAGAATTTGTGAACCAGCACTCCAGTCAACATTAGACTACGAAGCTATTTTTTTCTAACTAATGTTACAGTTAACTTGCTTCAGCATCTTTCTCTACCATCAGTCCAATGTAGCACTCAAAGGCCTGCATTTCAAAATTTGAGATTGGCTGTTAATATTAATAAGTGTCTTGTTGCTAGAAAAGTAATAACGGAGGAGAAGATATGTACCATTTCCTGGTTGACTGGCTATTAGACCTCTTAGTTTGTTTTTATAACGTTAGAAATTAGAACTCCAACGTTTTGCTGTGTGATGTGTACCTGCAACCTAGACATGTTTTCTACCAGCCCATCTGAGGCTAGATTAATTGGGTAATTTCCAAGTGTTGACTATCAAGTGCTTGCTCACATGGGCCTTATATTTCTATAATAAAGACAGGATGTCCCAGATACATTTGAATTATGTGAGCAACAGTATGATAGCTACACTCCCTCTGAGATCTAGATCTGCTCCCCACCCCCCACAGGTATGGAACAGGACGGCACAAGCGTATGGGCACGACTGGAGCCCTTCCTGTTGGGGGCGCTGCAGGTGCCACCCTCAGCCAAGCTCAGCTTGCACTACCTGCGCAAGATGGCCGCCTACGTGCGCACGCGGGAGGGCTGCTACCCGCTGCTGGGCTGGCCTATGTGGCGCCACATCGCCTGCGGCAAGCTGCAGCTGCCCGAGGACCTGGCCTGGCTCTACTTCGAGACCTTTGACCTCCTGACCCCCCACGTCCCCGAAGAGAGGCTGGGGCGGGCCGAGGCGCTGTCCCAATGCAGCTCCGCCAAGGAGCTGGACAGAGTGCGTAGCAAGGTGAGCGCACTCGCACGGCTGAAATTCATTTAAAACTTTTTTTGTTATTTTATTTATAACAGTACAGTAAATACAGCATTAGCCACATATACCCAATATTTAACTGCTGTTTTTTTGTTTTTTTCATGGTGAAATCTTGCAGTATGTTTAAGACAAACTTATATCTATCTGTGTACTGTACCCTACACTAGGCGATGCACATTTACATTCAAGAAATGGTATGAAGGTGTTTTTTCTTCCACTTTTCTTATCAAGTAATCCACTCAGTTAACATGATAATTTCCTAGATTGCACACAACTCATTATAGTTGATCAGACCAGTCGCTGTGTAGTCACAGCTAACCTCCTCATGTGTTAGAGTGACATGTAGTGGATTTAAAATGAAATCCAATCAACTAACACTCAGGGCCATTCCTATTGGACCGGTAAAATTACTTAGAATCTATAGATGCGTCCCATTACCTTTCCCTCCTCACCTCCTTTCCTCCACTCCCCCACTACCACTCGTCTCCTACCCGGAAGTATGTGGAGGAAAGGAGGGGAGGCGACGAGTTTGAAGCCGCTTCGCTAAAATACAGTTCTATGAGCTTTGCTCGTCTTATCCAATATTGAGACACTGAAGGGAGGGAGGGAGGCCACAAAGATCGGTTTCCAGGTCACGGAGGAGATGAGGTGGCAGTGGAGGAAAGGAGGGTGCATTTTTTTGTCTATTGGGACGCACCCCATTTAAATTTTGCATGTAGTTGTACATTTTTGTAAAGGCCTCTCTACAGGTAATGACGTTTCAGGTGTCTGTCTGTCTGTCTTCCTGCCAGCTGTCTGTGGACACCCTGCAGTTCCTGCTCTTCCTCTACATGCAGCAGCTGAACCGCGTGTCCCTACGCACGTCTCTGATTGGTGAAGAGTGGCCCAGCCCCCGAGCCCGCTCCCCGTCCCCTTCCTCTGACCGCGAAACAATGACGAACTCCCAGAACAAGGTTGCAGTCTGACCCTCCGTAATGAGTTACCTGGCCAACTGTGTGTGTGGACTGGTGTGCACAATTGTCTGATCATGACAACAGATTAACTAAATTATATATGGTCCTGCACACTTGCCTATAATGAGGCATTCTTTTATTTTAGTGAAGGGGATATGGTATAACCTGTGTTACAAGGCTCAAGTCCACCCCTAGAATTAGAATTTTAGAATTTTAGAATTTCATTATTTATCGAAAATATAAGAGCATTCAGCTGGTAAAATAATTAATTCCTCAAGCTTTCCTAGTCTTTTTTCCCATTTCCCTTTAATGTACCAGATGATGTCAATGTCTCCTCCCCCCGTCCTGCCCCCTTATTTACAGAACTGGGACGACCAGGCCCACCTCACCTTCATCCAGACCCACCTGTCGGACCTGCTGGAGCTTCTGGTGGAGCCGGGCCAGCTGAGCAGGTCGGGGCAGGCGGTGCGGGACAGCCAGATTTCGGCAGAGGCCGTGCAGGGGCTGAGCTTCCTCCTGGAGGGGTGCGTGAGCCGGGGGCGGACGGTGCACCCCCTGCACAGGCTCCTGTCCCGGGCCCCGCTGCAGGCCCAGGCCGGGTACTCCCAGCTCAGCCGCTCCTTCTCCCTGCAGCGGCTCCAGGCCTGGCTGCGCCAGACCCTCTGCCTCAACCCCTTCGGCACGTCCGCCTGCCTGCGGTCCGGGAAGAAGCTGGCCTGGGCCCACCAAGGTACCGCCCGCCCCCCGCCCCTGTCTCCACCCTCGTCCCCCGCCCCTGTCTCCACCCTCGTCCCCCGCCCCTGTCTCTACCCTCGTCCCCTGCCCCTGTCTCCACCCGTCCGCCCTGTCACACCCCGTCCCCGCCCCTGTCTCCACCCCGTCCACCCCCTGTCACCACCCGTCCCCTGTCTCACCCGTCCCGCCCTGTCTCCACCGTCCGCCCTGCCCCTGTCCCCATCTCCACCCCCTGTTACAGATTTCATACTTCAGAATACCAGTTCTTGAAGGTTCCAAGTAATTAAAGGCTTATTTTTTGAGCACATTTATATATTAATTTTGGAAGCACATTCGCTCTATATTTTTTTCCCTCATTGTGACCCTTGTTAAGAAATTGTAGATGTTTTGTGTAGAGTGTTCAGCAGTGGAGCAGGGCTGTAGTGCCAGTTAACTGGGCCGTTCCGAACCCCCCCGTTTTGCAGTGGAAGGCTCCATGAAGAGAGCCAAGATCGCCCGCAACACCCACGTGGCACCGCCCGGCAGCAGAGTGGTCCTGATGTCCCAGGTGTTCCGGCAGACGCTGGCCAAGAACTCGGACAAACTGGCCGGCGCCAACATCAAGGTGCACCGCTGCACCGAGGCCTTCATCTACCTCCTGTGCCCCCTCAGGTAGGACTCCGCGTTCGGCAGGGAACAACCCTCACCACTGGATCGGCTGGAAACCTCCAGCAGTATGTAGAGTTTGCACGTGTTTGACCCGCAGGTTGAAAGACACTGTATGTACAGCACTTCCTTATTATTCCAGGCAGTGTTTCTTGAACTGTGGGTCGGCACCCAAAATGGGCCCTGGAATTAATCTGTGGACCAATACGCTATGATAGAATGTGTATTTGACAGGTTCCTGGAAGGTACTGAATTTCAAATTTTGGTGCGTAAAAGTGTGAGACCCGGTGATTTAAGGAGGCTGTGGGCGCCCTTGTGTCGTAGGTCTGTGTGTCTGGATAAGTGTCGGAACAGCACGGTGGTGCTGGGCCCGGTGGAGACCAGCGTTCACGTGCAGAGCTGCGAGAACGTCAGGGTGGTGTGCGTGGCCGGCCACGTGGCCGTGGGGGCCTCCTCCCGCTGCACCCTCCACGCCCTCACCCCCACCCGACCCCTGCTGCTGCCCGGCAACGCGGCCCTGACGCTGGGGCCCTTCCACACGCACTACCCCTCCCTGGAGGACGACATGGCCAAGGCGGGCCTGGCCGTGGTCCCCAACGTCTGGGACCAGCCCCTGACGCTGGGCTCCGAGGGGCACCCCCCCCCCGAAAACCCGCCCTACCGCCTGCTGCCGCCCAGCGAGTTCTGCCCCATGGCGATACCCTTCCAGATGGAAGGGGATACCTGCGAAATTCCCGGGGGGCTGCCCCCCCCCTACAAGGCGGCCCTGGACGAGCGGGAACGCCGAGTGCAGGAATGGCAGACGACCGTCAAAGACGCCCGTCTCACCAAGTGAGTGACTCACACGCTTCACTTCACTCCTGAGCGGACCTGATGTGAAAATGAACTTAATCAAGGGCTGCGATGTTGCCTATATGCCCCATGCCGGCAGTTATTTTGTTAGCGTTTAAAAAAACTGATTTAATCTATCATACGCCACATAGTGGAAGTTATTATTATTGCACTTAAAATACTGATTTAAAATACCACACAGCCCTATGGAGATATTATTCAAAGCCATTACTGTTAATGTCATTAAGTAGAAGGATCGGTTGGTAAAATATAATACATTTTTGGGCTCATGTTACATGCACACACACATAGATATTTAGACTCCTGCTGCATCCTCCTGTGCAAACCTGTGTTCTCCTGTGCCAACCTGTGTTCTCCGTGACCCCCCAGAGACCAGCGGCGGCAGTTCCAGGCCCTGGTGGAGCAGAAGTTCCATGAGTGGCTCCTGGAGTCGGGTAACAGGCAGCAGCTGGACAGCCTCATCCCCCCCATCGTCGCCCCCGGCGGCTCCGGGGAGCCTTCCGGCAGCTGGGTGGACACCTACAGCCCCAACCACAGACCAGGCGAGAGGACCCCCGATGGGCCTGGACAGGCAGCGAGGCAGACGCCCACAGCGCGCTGATGAGGGTCCTTGGACAAGACCCCGGGGTGCTTTCCAGTCACTTATTTCTTCACCTCCTCGCTTCCTTTCCTTGTGTCCTTTCCTAGTATGGAAAGCCAAACTGGTCAAAAGTATGTGAAATTGACATCTGGAATCACGTGATGTCAACATGGGTTGACAGCACATGATTCCAAGGAGAAAAAATAAGTGGTTGGAACACACCCCTGGACTCCCGAAAACACCTAAAGCTGTCCTCAGATTGTGCCTCTACTTACTGTGCCTGGACCTGTTGGGCTTCTCCGTATAAAGAGGTTGGGGTGTGGGTGAGGGTTGTCTTAACTGATCTCAGATCAGTATTCAGGGTGTACCGTTTGTCCAGCGCTGACCCCAGCCACAGGCCGCAGCCAGATCTTCATTCACACGCAGTCCACAGTTTCAGGCAGGCCTGACCGCGGGCCCCAGCCGTGCTTCAGAAGGGGACGTGGCACTGACTGCCCTGGGCTCGAGTGACAGCTCAATCACAGCACAGGTTGACTGACATTCCCCAGATGGCACAGGTGTGTGCCCCCCAAACCCGCTAGGGCATTCACTGTCGGTACATCGGGTAGAGCATGACGTGCGATAGTCTGTTTACCTGTTAGTCACGCTCAGGTCGGGTACTGTATTCAAAATTCTGGGAAATCAGGTAGTAAATCTAAAGGGAATAGACTAATATGGGAATGTTTCATTCATGCCCACACACACAGCGAGGACATTGTGCAGTGTATGAATGTTAAATGTAAACGATGAAGGTCGGCATGTCAAAGTCTGTTATGATGATACGAAATGTGACATGCAGACAGGTGGACTGGGGTCTGCGTCCAAAAACGACAAGATAATGTAGCCTAGGTAGTACTGTAGAGAACCAGCGGTAGCAAACGGTAGCACATAGCTCTATCAAAACGGCAACACGGGTCACTGGATTTCTGCTGAGAAAGTTGCAAGTGCGTTTCCCCGCCAATGAATTAAGGGAAGGAACTGAAGCACGTTAAAGTGTACAGTGAGACAGTACTTAAACAGGTGCACTTGTTCGTAGAGTTAATGAAATGCGCACAGGCTGTGTTAACTTCACCCGGAGGTACCTTTGATCCTGACGTGTTAAGAGGTCAGTCTGGTGGCGTTTCCCTGAAGGAACAGGACCTCCCCTTGCCTTTAGTTAGTTTTCCTGCGTAGTTCTGTTATTGCCTTTTACACGGAAATTGCACTGAAGTCCGCATAACGATCCCAAGTAGTTGAATCGCGTTTTAAAAGCACATATTTTTATATGATATTCTTTCCAGTCACTTTTGTAGGAAAAAAAAAAGAATAAAAGCCTTTATTTTGTGTCTTGGCTCTCAGAATGTATTTTTTGTTTTGTCTTTTATACACGTTCACTGCATTAAACTCAATGAAACTGCAGTAATGGTTGCCTGCTGCAGACCACAGGGTAATTTTAGCGTGGGAGGTATAGAAACATCCGTGGTAAAACCTTACACATGTAATGCTAAGAGGCCTCGGAAGTTCCTTTGTAGTACAACTGACGAACATCAAACTGAAAGACTGTCTCTGTTCACCATACCTGCATCTAATCATGTTACAGGGATACACTGAGCCTCTTGCACATTTAATGATTAATTAAACATGCCATTGTTCTGCGGATTCGGGAGATGCACGTGTGCACTCCTGCATTCACTGGTTTGGACTGAAGACAGGACGATGCACTGGAACCATAAACACAAAGCTGCACCAGCCATTTTGAGTCCTACCTTCTGATGGCTGATTCTATGGCTCACTGGTCAGACAACTGTGTGGGAGTGAATCAGAGTGATTGACTGACAGATGTCAGATTATTGACATTCTTCTCTCTGATTGTCAAATGCCTGACATGACAAATTTGCAAATCTTTCAATATTTCTGAAAATGAACCCTCCTTTCAACCACGCCTCCACTTTTGGTTTATTTATTTATTTTTTCTTTCTGGTATAATATGCAAAAGAGCTGAGTCATAGGCTGGTTTTTTTTTTGTGCACTCAATGCAGTGTGTCTGGGTTCCTGGATTTGGCAGGGATCTTGGCTGAGGGGGCAGCGTGCAGTGGCGGGTATGTGGGTATTGTGGCATGGGTATGTTACGAGGGGGGGGGTGGGGGGGGCATGTATTCAGCAAGGGCAGCAGTGAGCACTCAATGGGCCGTAATCCCATGTCACATTTCTGGAAACGCATCAATGGCATCGGAATCACTGACTCAATTTTTGGATCTCATGACAAAGCCCGTCTGTCGGTTTTATAAAAAAAATAAAAAAAACGGTCGGGTATAAAAGGGTGTGGGAAGCCGGGCCTGACTCAGTCCCACCTCACACAGACTTCAGGGAGACTACACCCCAGCGGGCTTAAACAGCATCAAACATGGGCAAGGTGAGTACATGCCCGCCACGATCCTTATGGGCACGATATTCCCAGTATGAATGGTATAGTAAAACTGCACTCAGCAGATACATGGGCACCAATGCATATATGACAGCTAGCGTATGTAGTCTTAATCTTCACACCATGGTACCCAAGAACATAATTTTTTTTGAACATGCACAATTCAGTTAAGCCGGCTATTCAAAGTTCTTCAGTCTTGTGAGTTATATTTAGGCCAAACTCCTCAAAAGTAAATCTAGCAAATGATGGTCAAGTTAAAGTAGTTAATAGTTTAATTTGTGTTCAGCATATTGCCATGAAACTCAAGCTTTCACTTCATATGGAATGGGAGTTGTTTATTTGATTACAAAAGAAAAGGTTTTTGGAAACTGAGTGGCTGAGCTTCCCTTGGACTGTTGAGTTTCGCTGATGGCAACTATGGTTCTCTGCTACACCGATACCTCCTCGTCTTGTGCTAAATGGAAGGCATTTTACCATACAGGTTGTACAGTGAGCGCCATCTTGTTAGCGGGTCACTGTGACAGTCAACTGCAGTCAGCAAAATCCTCTTATTCAACTGTCACAGTCAGGCCTCTATGGGATCTGCATCGTGAGCACTTCACAGTACATGTGAAAGTGTGGCTAAGTGAGTACATTTGAGTTTTTAGTGGATAATAGCCTAAGACTATCAATTCCCTGTGGATTGTTTTAACACAGAAATGGAAGGAAATGGAAACCTGCAAGTCTCACTTGTCTGTTCAACTGTTGTTTCAGAGGCTAATTATTTGGTAAAAGATCTCTCTGCAATGGCAAATGCAACTGGCATACGTATGTGAAACATGAGTGGTTATTAGCAAGTGGTAGATCCCTAAAGCTGGTATCACTTAAGCCGCGTTTCCACCGCAGGAACTATACCCCGGAACTAGGAACCTTTTGAGGAACTCAGTGCGTTTCCACCGCAGGAACTAGGGTCTAAATTTAGTTCTGGGGGCTTTGTTTTACCCCCCAAAACGTTCCTGCTCGGGGGGTAGTACTTTCCGAAAGTACAGGAACCTTTTGGGTGGAGCTGCAGCGCTGAACATTTCTGATTGGTCGAGTACATTACATTACATTACAGGCATTTAGCAGACGCTCTTATCCAGAGCGACTTACACAACTTTTTACATAGCACTTTACATTGTATCCATTTATACAGCTGGATATATACTGAAGCAATGCAGGTTAAGTACCTTGCTCAAGGGTACAACGGCAGTGTCCTTACCCGGGAATCGAACCTGCGACCTTTCGGTTACAAGCGCAGTTCCTTACCCACTGTGCCACCCTCCGTCCCATAGCATGTACTCGTAGCATTTGTGTTGTATTTATTTTCCGCCATTACCCGCCATGTTTGAAAATATGCAGCGGCAAACCAATTTATTTTCATAATAACTTCAAATCAAACTTGTATGTTATGCGGCGCAGTAGCCTACTTTTTGTTATAGCCTGTCAACGTCTTGGAATTATAACGTGTGCTCTTCTGTTCTTTTCTTGCTTTAGTATTCGTTTTATAAAATGCTAAGCATTCGTTCTGGGACAGCATATTACGTAGGCTACCAAAACATTCAAACGGATTAATTCGGTTGCTGAATATTTTCTTCCGGATTTTCTTTGTTAGCCCGTTGTAATTGACTCAAAACGTTTGATACAGTTATGTGAGGTATGCGGTAGTTCTGCATAATTAACATTGGTGATACAGTACAAGCAAACTGGAAATCACCTTCCGCACTTTTTATCCGGGTAAAATAACAGGTTAATTCTAGTAATCTTCCCTTTAGCTTTTTCAGACTGCCGTAATTTTACTGCCATTTTTCAATTCCACGAAAAGACCAGAAAGACTATGGACTAATTTATGGTGCATGGTTCGCATCTGGAGGGCACACTTCGCTGCTCGGCTAGCAGTAACTTCGAAGGAAAGCAAACGGTGGCTGTACCACAATTTACATTTTCACGCAAGTCCGAGTTTTCGTTCTATTCTTATCATTTTGCGATTAGCCTATATGGAATTGACGACGAGAAAGTAATAAAACAGCAAATTGTTTACAACGTGTGCATGTTTTCTGCTGTTAATGAATGTGTTTGAGAGGATATATGAAAATCAATAAATACAAAAGTAACCATATATAGTCATTGTTGGTAACCAGTTGTATATAAGTGGAATAAACCCCTCCGGGCTGTCCCGGTTATTAGAAAATATTCGGTGGTAGTATGGGGTTACAGAAGAAATCATATGACAGATGGACCAACGACAACGTCAGTGGGCTAATTTGCCTGTACTTTAGACCCCGGTGGAAACGCAGACAACCATTGGCTGAAGGAATCTTTTAGTTCCTGGTAAAGTAGTTCCTGGGACTGCAAGTTCCGGGTAATTTTGGTGGAAACGCGGCTTTAGTAGTGTAGTTGCAGTTAGGTCAGGAAAGCAGGGCATACGGGCCAACCAACCATCTTTTCAGACGCAAGATCAGATCCTCTTGAGTGTCGCGGTGCCTTCTCCCGCCATTCCCTGCCATTCCCGCCTTCTCCCACCATTCCCACCTTCTCCCGTCATTCCTAACTTCTCCCGCCATTCCCTGCCATTCCCGCCTTCTCCCACCATTCCCACCTTCTCCCGTCATTCCTAACTTCTCCCGCCATTCCCTTCTTCTCCTGCTATTCTTGCCTTCTCCCGTCATTCCTGCCTTCTCCCACCATTCCCACCTTCTCCCGTTATTCCTAACTTCTCCCGCCATTCCCACCTTCTCCCCCCTTCTCCCGCTCTCTCTGCAGATCATCTTCTACGAGGACAAGAACTTCCAGGGCCGTCGGTACGAGTGCGACAGCGACTGCTCCGACTTCCACTCCTACCTGAACCGCTGCAACTCCGTCCGCGTGGAGAGCGGCGCCTGGGTGGCGTACGAGCGGCCCAACTACGCGGGCTACCAGTACGTGCTGACCCGCGGCGAGTACCCCGACTACCAGCGCTGGATGGGCCTCAGCGATCGCCTCTGCTCCTGCAAGGTGGTCCACTTCGTAAGTGTAGCCCTACCGACCATCCTCTTCCTCCTCCTCCTCTTCCTCCTCCTCCTCCTCTTGCTCCTTCTTCTACTCCTTCCGTCTTTCTTGTTTTCTTTAGACAGCATTCCTTTGTGCCTACATAACAACATGGCCAAAAGTATGTGGACACCAGACATCAAACATCCAAAATTATGGACATTAATATGGACTTGGTCAACCCTTTGCTGCTATAACGACCTCCACTCTTCTGGGAAGGTTTTATACTAGATGTTAGAGCATTGCTGCAGGGATTTGCTTCCATTCTGGCAGAAGAGCATTAGTGAGGTCAGGCACTGATTGGGCGATTACCGTAGGCCTGGCTTGTCGATGGCTTTCCATGTGATCCCAATGGGATGGGGTTGAGGTCAGGGCTCTGTGCAGTCCAGTTAAGTTCTTCCACACCATTCTCGACAAAACCATTTCTTTATGGACCTTGCTGTGTGCACGGGGGCACTGTCATGCTGAAACAGGAAAGGGCCTCCCCCCCAAACTGTTGGGGAAGCACGGAAACATCTAGAATGTGATTGTTTGCTGTAGCATTAAGATTTTCCTTCACTGGAACTAAGGGCCCTAGCCCAAACCAGAAAAACCAGCCTCAAACTAAGGGGTGTGTCCTGATACCTTTGGTCATATAGTGTATGTAACATTTAAATATTTTAGCATTAAAATGAAATGTAGATCGCTAAAAACCACTGGGCTAAATAAACAGTTAAGCTAGCAGAAGCTAGCATGAAATGCACAGCAGTCCTCATTAACAGCCAACATGCAGGAGCTGGGAAAAACCCCTGTGGTAAGCACAGTCCGAATACCAGCACACCGCGCTCTATAACTGCAGTGTGCTCCGGGTAAAGCCGTTCAAGCCAAAAAGACTTCAGTCAGAGAGATCAATAACACCACCAGTGCTGTCCTTCACACGCCAACCACTGACCACTACACTAGCTAATGTGCAGATAAACACACATGCTACAGTCCTCCCTCATACACTTCCAAACAATTAATAGGCAGGGGATGGACCTGTTTACAGTGCGTTGAATGGGCTAAAGGAAACTACAATTAGGTTTGGTACATTAGCTTACAGGGGCTATTGCATTACACAGCCAATTCTGGGAAAGAAAGAGCTTTAATATATCTAGACAATTTCTTCAAGTAGCAAAAACACACAAAGACAAAAAAAAGGAAATATATAATGTATTTAATCGACTTGGTATCAAATTGATTTTGGATCAATAAATATGCACCAGTGTTGTAAACTGGGTTAGACTGTCCTATTGACCTTGTGGCAAAATGGATTTTAAGGTCAAACATGGCTATGACAAGTACACTTGTTAGGCAGAAGATTTAAATCCAACTGATTCAATTACTAACATTTCTGTGGAGAGAACTACAAATAGTCTAACTGACCTCCTTCCATGTCCCCCCTCCCCCTTCTCTTTCACCACACCAACCCTCGCCCCTCTACTCCAATCTCCAACACCCCCTGCCTAAACCCCACCCCCCTGCAGCCTAGCGGGACTCAGTACAAGATCCAGCTGTACGACAAGGGCGACTTCGCGGGCCAGGCCTTCGAATCGACGGACGACTGCCCCTCCATCCAGGAGCGGTTCCGCGCGCAGGAGGTCCACTCCTGCAAGGTCCTGGACGGGGTGTGGGTCTTCTACGAGCAACCCAACTTCCGCGGCCGCCAGTACGTGCTGGAGAAGGGCGAGTTCCGCAAGCCCGCGGACTGGGGCGCGATGTGCCCCACCGTCCAGTCCTTCCGTCGGCTCACAGAGTGATCCACGCCCCCCCCCCCCGCCCTCCGCCCTCCTCTCCCCAGCCACGCCCTGTTCCCCGAGTCTTAACGGGCCTCCCCAATGTTCCACAAACAGCGAGAGCCCTGGGGGAAGAGTCCACTGAAGTCTCGGCAGAAATAAAAGCTCACTGTCAAGCAGCTGAGAGCGGTTGCGTCTTCTTCATTTCGTGTGCGCATGTCTTGTTTTGGGTCTCACTGGAGTGATTCAAGCGATCGTGCGTACGTGTCTGTTTAATATGTTCCATTAGTGAGTTCCATGTGAACGCATGTGCTTGGCTTGGACAGTGTGTGTGTGTGTGTGTGTGTGTCACAGGAGAGAATTTACAGCACCATAAGAATCCCTTCAAGAAGTGTAACAGCACAAATGTCTCCTCTGTAAGATGCACAGTGTGCGGGAAGCTCACAACAGAGATGAGGAACTGCAGGAGCACAGAGCAGAGGTCAGCACTTATAACCCCAAGGCAGCTACACCAGGCTCAGATTCTACCAGTGTGAAACCGGGCTTTGTCCTCCTGGAGTGTGTCTTGCAGTGTGTCCTCCTGCAGTGTGTACTCCCACAGTCAGCGCGTCCTCCTGCTGGCAGTATGTGCTCCTGCAGCGTGTAATCCTGTGGTCTCCATGGTCGTGATTCAAAGCGCAGGCCGCAGGTCCACGGTGACAGGCCGGGGGTTCAGATGAGTGCCGAAAGAGAAGCAGTTCCCCCCTCCGCCCATCACCGCGATCGCCGTTCCCTCTTCGTCCAGCGGCTCGGAGCAGAAAGAGTGCAGCATGAGAGGCCAGGGTACTGAGGCCTGGGGTGGGGTGGGGGGGGGGTGGGAAGAGACAACGCGGCTATTATACAGACACACCGTTTCAAACAAATAGTATGAAGGAGTTAAACGTGCCAAAAAAGACTCACTGTGTTCAGGCTGTACTCTACACTGCCCCCTGTGGTCAGGTCTATCACTGCAATCCCCGGCACACCCTCTGCCTGCAGCCAAACCCCGCCCACCACCACCAGCTTGTGACCAATGACATGGGCAGAGTGAGAATACCTTGAAGAGAGAGAGAGAGAGAGATGGTAGATTAATTAAAGTAATTACAGGGGAATTACAAGATACGGGGGAAAACAAAACTGATTTTGCAAGCTGCGACACATCTGATACCAACTCCTGCTAGACTTGTTTCTTCATTGTTTTTTTTTTTTTTAGACATGAAATTACCACACATCTAGAAAAAATGTCACAAAGTGCCAAATGTGGCACTAAAATTCCAACAGCAATCTTTTTAGCCAAAATAAATTAAGGAAACTTTTAAAGAAAAAGAAATGAAAATGAAAATGGCAACAGAAGGCACTCTGCACCATTGAAGATACCCCCATTGGTTTACATTGACCATACGACAGAGTGGCGTGTGTGTAGTGGTTTTTTTAACGCGTGCGATTCGCGTTCGCCGCCTCTGAGAGGTTCGGTGCAGGCGGAGCTTCTCACCTGGGCACAGGTGCAGGGTGGACCTGCAGCCTCGCCCAGCAGAAACCTGTTTCAGTCGGCCTCAGCCAGACGGCGTCGCCCAGCGGAGCTCCTCCCCCGCCCAACCCTCCGAAGATCACCACTCCGCCATCATGGCTACAGGCCGAGTGGGAGTGACGAGCTGCAGGTGTGGCGCCCTCTACTGGCACCTGCAAATCACACAGGCAGCATTCACGCCCTCATTTAAGCCAGCTGGGTCTGTTGTAAGTGAAACGGATGCAAGATGGGAAGGCAAGCCCCTTGGGCCCTTTTCTTTTGGGGGGGGGGCATCTTTTTTTTAAACTGGTACATTTTTAGTGTCTTAGAAATCTACACAAAGAATATAAACATAAGTCCATTCCAAGTCTTCAGTCTAACATGCATTTGAAAAGTTTTATTTTAATAAACAATGGCTCACCGCCGTCCAACGCTGGTCTTCCACACACAGGAAGTGGCCGTCGCCCAGCGCTGGCTCCGCCTCCGTTCGGCCTCCAAACACAAACAGGAAGTTCTGACCTGGAAGAGAGGTTGGAGAGAGTCCCTCGTTGATACAGCAGGCTTGATGCTGATATAGTCTGCTTTTGGCTTTATGTTGAGTGTTCACGTCATCATTCTGTCACTTAATGCCAGTCTATATCTATGCAGTTTCACCATCTCTGCCCGAGATCTGGCCTCCCCCTCACCTCTGTATCTCAGACGGGTGGCGGTGTGCCGCCATCTTGGCAACGGCGCATTGCCCGTACAGGCCAGTTCCTTCACGGACAGCCATTCAAGGGCGGGGCCGACTGGGACAGAGGGGTCAGGCAGGGAGGAAAGGTCATAGGTCATCCGGAGAATACTTCCGATGGGGTTGAGTGGAGAAGTTCGCCCGCCAAAAACAAGGACACCCCAGCCCGGAACATCTGTCACAGTGTGGTACATTCTAACACCTGGGTGGACCACAAAGGTAATGCAGCAATATTAGGACATATACTCAACACGAAAGGGTCATCAACAAGCTAGAATGAAGATTCAATGTAAAGGGGTTTTATGTGCTTTAATGAATACTGATTTAAAAATCTTGCACGTTTGAATTAATTGGGGTGCTATACATTTTTTTTGGGCTGTGTGTACATACAGTACCTCATCTTAAAAGCCCGACTTGGACAGAGGTATTTTAATAGACATATCTACCCTTTAAAGAGTAGGTTTCTTGGAATGTTTTTTTTTTTTTCCAAAGTCAGTGTTATCAAACAGATACAAATACCCTTTGTGTTCGAATCTCTTTGGTGTCATAGAACTTGGTTGATTTCAGTTACCAGTGGTGACTGTGAATCAGCATTGGAATGTTCAGTTAAGAACATTCTAATCGCATACTTGTGACCTCACACCTTAAAGGGTTAAAGTGACCCAGGGAGCAAATCTCTCACCGGTCTGTGGCTCCATGCAGACACAGCTCCACCCAGCCGGGCCTCTGACCAAGAGAGTGGCCCCGCCCCCTCTGCCACCCCTTCCAGACCCTCCACTCAGCAAGATGGCCCCGGGCCCCAGCACTGCAGAAGCCATCCCTAGGCCCTCCAACCCGGGGCCCTCGGGGCCATCCTGCATGGGCGTCGCCCGGAGCGTACGCTGGTCCAACGCTGGCAGCATGCAGGGAACTGAGGACTCTGCAAGGAGCCAGGAGGTGAAGGTAAAGAGAAGTCTTTCAGCACAAACCGCGGCACCACCCGCACCTCGCCCGTCAACGCTGTCCCCCTGCTGAGCTCCTCCCTCAGTGCAGCGTTCAGAGAACGAGAGCAACAGCGGGGTGCTTTCACAATGCACGATGAAATGGACACACTCAAAGAGTGAGAAAATAAACAAATCGGAGAATACATTTAAAAAAAGGATCTAAACCAAATTTCATCAAAATAATTAAATTAAATCTTGTCCTGTATTTAAAAAAACAAAAAAAAAAAGTTTTTGTTTTTATTACATACTGAGGTTAGTCAATACCAGGGTAATACTTAATCTGTTTTACTGATATTCACACTGGTCTCATATCTTCAGTTCATATGATAACATATGATAAAGCTCCAGGCAAATATCAGCTTTTAAACAGAGTCGAGCAGCCCCACATTCCTGAGTGGACTGTGACAGACCAACAGGAGCCAAAGAGGGGACGGAAAGACTACGAACGAGCTCTGACCAACTGCAGCCCAACATGGCCGCCAGCGTTTGAATCAGCGTGATGGAAAAGCTCAGGTAAAAAGCATCACAGGTGGCCGTTTAATGGACGCAAGCTGGCTGGTCTTACCGGACAGAGGGCTGACCAGGGCCTGGCTCGTCAAGGAGCCTTTGGAGGCAGTGAGGATGAAGTAGTGAGAGCATTTCTGGTGCCACTCCTGAAAAAGAGAGAGAAAGAGAGAGAGAGAAAAGAACAGAGAGAGAGGGAGGACAAAGTGAGCATTAACTGAGGACATTTGCTTGGCTGAAACAGCCACACTGTTCAGGCATGAGATGCACTGACGCACAGAAAAGGCAACTGAAATGAGAAATGGAAGGTTCTGGAAGGTGTACTTCATGGGGTGGGGGGCAAGGGGGGGAGGTCAGTGAAAGAGGTGACATTTCTCTGGCGTCGTAGGGCAGGGGTGTGGCTCCAGCTCCGCCGACTCGCCTCAAACTCGTCGAATGGCTCCAGGTTCTCCACCCTGCACCTCTCTTTCTCCGGCACCAGGTCCAGGTAGAACTGGTTCATGTCCAGACAGGTACAGCGCTCCCAGCCCTGTGCACAGCAACAGGTAAACAGCAGTCACACAACAGGAGACAATACCAGCCCACACACTAAACAGGTACCTATCAGTACACTTCTACATACACTGCTCTACATATCTAACTTACTGAACAGAAATACTGTACACTCAGGAAAGCACATTGTTTAAACACCACCTCTTATTCCCCGTGATTTGATTTTCAGAATTCATATATGTAATGCAATCTGCACTTAGCTTTGAAATCTTTCTAATATCCTCTGCCAAGTCCTCTGTCAACAGCCTGAAGTTTTCACCACAAAAATGCTGTTCATCAACATTCTCTATAATTAAACTGCATTCCATCCATTGGCTCATTAGGTATATGTCCATTCTCACACATGTAGCATGTACCTCATGAACTAAAGTATGTTGGCTAAATATTTTTTGACAGACAGACAGGCAGACAGGCAGGCAGACAGGCAGGCAGGCAGGCAGGCAGGCAGGCAGGCAGGCAGACAGACAGACAGACAGACAGGCAGACAGGCAGACGGACAGACAGGCAGGCAGGCAGGCAGGCAGGCAGACAGACAGACAGGCAGACAGGCAGACAGACAGACAGGCAGACAGACAGGCAGGCAGGCAGGCAGGCAGACAGACAGACAGACAGACAGACAGACAGGCAGGCAGGCAGGCAGGCAGACAGGCAGGCAGGCAGGCAGGCAGACAGACAGACAGGCAGGCAGGCAGGCAGGCAGGCAGGCAGGCAGACAGACAGACAGTGGTTACCCTGTCTAGGAACCTCTGCCTCTGAGCAGCTGTGTTAGGGTAGTGACTAATCGCGTTCAGAGTGGAGTTCAGCTTCAGGAAGTGATCCTGCATGACCCTGCCGAAGGGGTCATCGGGGCGGATCTGCTCGTACATCACAAACAGCGACTGGGGGAACAGCCGCGCAGCCCAGCCAATCACAGCATCCGACCTAAAACACACCCATTGTGAAGTTAAGACACTTTCCACATTAGCATTCAATACTGACACTGACAGACCAGGACATATGTAAATTTACACATACATTCAGGGTCATTATTGGGGGGGAGGCCAGTGCCCCCTGGCCTGGGAATTTCACCTGACAGCCCTGTTTCAGCACGCCCTTATACGGAGTGACGGCACGCACGAAAGACACAGGAAACGAGCAGCGCCGTGTAAAAGAGCGGGAAACTGACCGTTGGGCGTCCACGTACGTGAGCACCACTTCCGACAGCAGCAGGGTGGGGGCGCTCCACTGCAGCCCCGCCCGGCTCAGGGCCTCTTCCACGGCCCCCTCAGCACGCACGTCCACCCCCAGCAGGCGGTACTGATCGCTGGAGATGGTGACGGGGCCTGGAGAGACCGTGTGGCGAAAGAAAAGTACTCAGAGACAATACGGTCAATTTTTTGAAAAATCCTTTATTTAACCAGGAAAGGCCCATTGAGAACATTTCTCTTTTTCAAGGACGCCCTGGGAGAAATGCTAGAGAGAAAACAGTAGCAAGTGGGGAGGGAGGGAGGGAGGGAGGGAGAGGGAGAGAAAGGAGAAAGAGAGAGACTCCTGCACTTACATTTGATCCATGGCGTACACTGTGACCAGCATTCAACGTTACCTGTGGGAGGGGAGGGGCTGGGGCTCCAGTCTTTCAGGGAATCCTTCAGGTGATCGCTGCCATTGATCAGTGCAGCTTTGCGTCGAGCGACGTCGGGGAAGTCCACCTCGAACACCACCACGCGCTCCAGAGCGCCCTCTGCGTGCAAGCGGAAGTACAGCGAGTCAAAGCCTGCTCCGAGAGACAACACCTGAAGGAGGGAGAGGGAGAGGGGGAGAGAGAGGGATGGAGAGAGACAGAGAGAGAGAAAGAATGAGAGGGAGGGAGGAGGGAGAGAGAAGGAGGTAGAGAGAGAGACAGAGAGAGAGAGAGAGAGAGGGAGGGAGGGAGAGGGATAGAGAGGGATAGAGACAGGGAGGGAGGGAGGGGAGAGAGAGAAAGCAGTGGAAGGTCACACACAAACTTCAGAACATTATGTCTAAATAATCAAAGGCATGGATAAAAAAACATGTTCTTCTAAAAGCTACAGCATATCAGGGTTCTTCTAAAAGCTACAGCATATCAGGGTTCTTCTAAAAGCTACAGCATATCAGGGTTCTTCTAAAAGCTACAGCATATCAGGGTTCAGGTATTCAAGATTCTCACACGTTTCTTGGCAAGACGGCAGCATTTTCTAAGAACTAGAATACTCCACATAAATAAATAAAATGAAAACAAATTACTGCAACAATAAACAGAATAAAACAATATTACTTTAATTGAAAAAAAAACTAAAAAGCAACATAGTGTTGGATACAAAATAACTATATTTCTAAAGAGGTCTACACACCGTTTCCCCTTTAATGGCAAGATTTGGTGCTATGCTGTCACAGACTCTCTTTGGAGGATTTGCACATCATGGTCTGGGAGAAGTAAATATTTACACAAAGACAGCAGGAAATGCTCCAGTAGGCGAGAGTTCAGTAGCTCACTAATAGTGAGCTCCAGTAGGTCTAAGTTCAGCACCTGACTCACAGTGGGCTCCAGTAGTCCAGAGTTCAGTAGCTCACTAATAGTGAGCTCCAGTAGGTCTAAGTTCAGCACCTGACTCACAGTGGGCTCCAGTAGTCCAGAGTTCAGTAGCTCACTAATAGTGAGCTCCAGTAGGTCTAAGTTCAGCACCTGACTCACAGTGGGCTCCAGTAGTCCAGAGTTCAGTAGCTCACTAATAGTGAGCTCCAGTAGGTCTAAGTTCAGCACCTGACTCACAGTGGGCTCCAGTAGTCCAGAGTTCAGTAGCTCACTAATAGTGAGCTCCAGTAGGTCTAAGTTCAGCACCTGACTCACAGTGGGCTCCAGTAGGCCAGAGTTCAGTAGCTCACGAATAGTGAGCTCCAGTAGGTCTACATTCAGCACCTGACTCACAGTGAGCTCCAGTAGGCGAGTTCAGCACCTGACTCATATAGTGAACTTCAGTAGGCCTGGATTCAGGAAACGCTGCCCTACCTGTCTCCTTGGACAGTCCTCAGTCACACGCAGAAACTGCTTCACGCAGTGGTCCACGGCTTTCCATCGCACATAGTAGCCCCTGAGCAAGACACAAACCCAAACCCTATTGGCTGCACACTGCTGCTGTCATTTATGATTATAGAGCGTACAGTTGTGCACACTTGAAAGGCCCCATTGATAGTGCATATCTCACAAGTGCTCTTCAAACCGAATTTTACCTAATGAACTCAAAATCCATGCACTGAGTTCAAATCAACAGTTTACTTCAGACAGAATAACGGCATGTTGCATTGCGACACTGATGTATGGAAACTGCACGTGCTAAAATGCTGCACGGCTGTTTGGGATAAACAAATGAACAGCAGATGATGAGGTCCACGGCGCCGTGTGTAGCCGTTTGACCTCTGACCTGCCGAGAGCGTGGGTTACTGCACGACCTCTGACCTGTTAATGAGCGGTGCCCGCCGAGACACTTTGCACACGAAGCTCTGCAAAAAGTCGTCCAGGAAGTAGCCCTGCGCCGCGGCGGACACCTTGCTAACCACACTGCTGTCGTTGGTCCCCTGCACCTGGAACAGGAGGGCAGAGCGAGCGCAAAAAGAAAGCCTTAGATTGTGAGCTCGTGCTGACTGACACAAGGCTAAGATCCCAGTGCTTCCTGGGTAGTTAGGGGTTCACCAAAACACCTCCTTTAGCCTGAGACGGTCACTGTTGGGCATCAGCAGAACACAGGCAAGATCACTGGCTCACACAGGAGCAGTGTAGTACAACAGGTGAGGAACTGGTTGCAGCCAGTTCGAGTTCCAGGTAGGACACTCTCAACGTACCATTTTGGCAAGGCACTTAACCTGCATTGCTTCGGTATATACCCATTTGTATACATGGATGCAGTGTGAATGCAGTGTAAGTCGCTCTGGATAAAAGCCCCTGCTAAATGCCAGTCTCTAGCATGTGGTAGTGCTGACCCATGTTGGATATCGCATCACCCCCTTGTGTGTGTTGTTTTACAAGTTTTGTGGAGGGATATGAACGATGACGAGGGGGGGATATTGAGGCGAGTGAAGTCACCACTGAGAACCATATACCCAGGCACAGCGATATAAAGGTAAAGGTTTCTTAATCATGCATCCACGGTCAGAGTAAAATAAATGGTTGCAGAAAGAATAAAACAGGGAAGTTTAAAACAAGACTATAAAAGTAGGGTAGTTAGCTCATATCTCTTAATATTAACTACAGGAGATTTTATCCAACCTCGAACCATGGAGATTACCCATTGATTTGTAATGATCAAAGCATTTTTTGAAAGGGGTATAAAAAAATGCTTCACGATCAGTACGCGATGTCGTTCTATAAGGTGCGGGTAAAGTGGCCATCAGCTAATCATAAAATGTACGTTAACTGCAGATCACACAATCTAGGAGCAAAAAAGAACAAGCCCGATTATGCAACACATTCAGAATAACTCACTGCTGTATCCTTGCCATGTTTTTTCTTCTTTCTGTCGCACGCCTTCATGGTATAAAACAAAACCGACTATAACCTGACTACTGTACATAAAATAGCACTACTACCACCGACTTGCTACTTCTGAGAGCATGACGTTCGATTGTGCAGAGATATATTACTCTTCCCTACGGCAGACCTGAAATAACGAAGACAGATAGAGGAAAAACATACATATTTAAGTCCAATACTGACGCCTTATGGCGTGGAATGGTAGAAATCTAACGTGATCATATTTCTGAAGAATATCTTCTATTTAATTTCTGCGCCCAAAATGTGTAGCGAGAATCTTACTTTATCCATAAAACAGACTTCTGCTGTCTGCAAATAACTGAATTTGAGTACTGTTATATGAAATAATGACTCACGAGGGTATGGGCAATTGTGCTGCATAAAATGTATTTAATCTATGCGAGTGTCCTAAAAATAAATAATACCCAATGTAGTAAGGTGTTGTACAGCTGGAATTTTGGAAGAACCAGAAATCAAACGGTTTTGTCCATGGTTTGACCACAACATTGTTTTAGCTACGTTTAATAAATGTTAGCATTTGTAAATAGCAGCTATCTTTGTTTTGATAGGCTCGACCAGTCGTATTGTTTTTAAGAATAATCCAACCATGAATTAACTTCTTTAAAGAAGTACCATAGGCCTGGGTTGGGTAGCTCATAGCCTTTTACGACTCTTTTATTATGTTTTCAGAAACTCAGAATTTTTTTTCCAAAGTAGCAGAGCAACAACTAAAATAACGACCTTTCTAGAGAAAATATAGAAAATAACTTCAGTTCATCTGTATTTGTAATGATTGCAATTATTGCCGTATTACTGCAGTTATAATGCAGTTTCAGTACATCATGTGCAGTACGCTACTCATGAAGTAGAACTTTTGTACTGCATTATACTTCAGTTAAAGTACAGTATAACTTAGCAGTAGCTGCAGTAATTTTTGTAAAGGAATAATAATAATAATAATAATAATAATAATAATAATAATAATAATAATAATACATTGCCTCCTTGTTTGGCAGGGTTATGTAGGCAGCCAGAACCGTTATCTCAGGCTTCACACTTTTTGTACATTGTCGTAATTTAATAGGCAACATTTTAATCACAACAATTAATAAGTTGCCTATTAGAAAGTCATATATTTTTATCAAAATGAAAATAAAAATAAAATACCATTTTAGTGAAATAATACTATTCTAAATAGGGTTTATTGCAAAAAGTCGGGCCTATTTGTTGTCTTTATTAGTCTTTATTTACATTTTGGCTATTAGTCCTTGACCTTAATTTTAAGAGGCAGCACGGAAGATGGTATTGATTGTGGCTTTGTATATGTGTTATAGTAAAAAGGACCTTTACACTCAACGTGACACGAGCCCACAGCTTTTGTTGAAGAGGCGATATTTCCGTTTAAGAAAGCCTGGAATGATTATTGCGGCTGCGCAGCGGTTCAGGAAGTGCGAGAAGACCTACTATAGCCAGCTGTTCGATCAACAACAACACGCAGAACCGCAGTTGCTAGTACATTCATATCACGCCAGAGGCTTCGGCAGCGACGATCTGTCACAGGTAATTAGGCCACCACAGTTGTCTTTTTTTTCGGGTTTACATCAGGGTGTCGGACAATAGTTGTCAGCGTCACAAAGAAGGCCGACATTCCTGCGCTAGGGGCCGTTTTGTAGGCTTGCCCTGGTGACAAAGTAATAGCAGGCAAGCTAACGGTAGCTAGCCAGGGCTGGCTGTGGCCGGACAGCGACGGGTCGTTTGTGTCCGGAGATATGACAATCCGGAGCACAGATTGGTTTAGCAAGCTAAAAATTCGGTATCACCGGCTATTTAAGTACCTGGTCAACTGATTTCAGGTTTGACTTCCATTGTTTAATTAAGTAATTGCTGCGGAACACTCGCCCTAGGATTGAAAGGGAAAGTCGTGTGTGTTTTCTGTGCCTTGCTTATATAGGCTGCGGCTGTCCATATCTTCATGCTAAAATGACATGGTTTCATTACATGCACCTGTGATTTGTAACATGAGAAGCCACAGGACACCGCGAGCACGCGCCTCTTCCGAGCGTTAGTATCTGTTTGCTTTATGGACGGGCAGCCTGCGATTGAGAAACACTGACTGAGCAAGTACGGCCGCATCGCCCGAAGACTCCCAACAACTGCTCATGGTCGTAAATATTTTCATTTCACGGTTGTGCAGGTTCGAGTCATGAAGTGAAGTATCCGAGGTTGTTTAGTACATAAAAATGGCGAAGTCCCGTTCTATTGGATGAATTCCTGTTTTCACAAAAATATGCCATTATGCTGTGCGTTCCTGTATTAAAATGTGACAATGCGGGTTTTGGGGAAGTAGATCTGATATGGACCAATACACTATTTCTACAACTGTGTGGTACGTTGGCAAACCGAAGTGGCCCTTGCTGAGCTGTTAGTCTTGCTTCGTGGGATGTTTTTGACAGTTGAACTCCCACATTTTTACGTTCTGCGCCAAACTCCCAACACATAACAGCAATGAAGTAGAACTGGGCTGTAAAACTAAGAACGGAAATACTTGAGGAAATTGATAAGATTTGTTCCTTTAACCATAAGTATGAACGCTTTCAAGTGTATGCGTTTCTTTCAGACAGGTTTGACATGAGTGAAAACAAATAATCTCTTGGAATTGACTGTTAATTTTTTTGTATCGAATTTGAGATTTTAAAAAATCATATAGAAGTAGCATCTGGTTTTGACAAAAGTGAATATGGTTCACTGGTTTATCAGGAAGTGTAATTCTTAACTATTACATCGGAGCTTGTTTTGTATGGGTGTTGTGTACTTTCCAACCACTGAATATAACCACATTGTAAATCAAAGTCCTCTTGCTTTTGTGTATGGTTTTTCCTTCTCCCATTTCAGATTTGGCATCACATTGCAATAGACAGCTTTAACAGTATGTATGAACACTGTTTTTCAAGGTAAATGAGACAAGTTATGCTCATAAAGAAGGCGCAAGCAAAAGTAATAATATCATTTTCAACAGGAAGCTGTGTGATTGACATTAGAAATTTTGCTGGTTCTAGGATCACTTTTTACAATTACATACAGCTAAGGCACTGCCCTGGAAGGTGCTGTACAGTGGCATGGTCACACTCCTGGGGATTTAAGCTGGCAACCCCCTCCCACACTGTGAATTTGCTTGTGTGTTTCAGGAGCGAAGAGAGAGGCAGTAAGAGGGAGAGTTGAGTCACAGAGACCCCCTGGAGGCCCCCCCCTCCCTGTAAATCACAGACCCTTCCCCCCCACCCCCACCACCCCCCCTGGGAGGAGCCTGCTCATGGCCAGCAGAGGAGGAAACGCCAGGCCCAACGGCAGCCTGCCCCAGACCAAGATCTGCCAGTTCAAGCTGGTGCTCCTGGGGGAGGCGGCAGTGGGCAAGTCCAGCCTGATGCTGCGCTTCGTCAAGGGCCAGTTCCACGAGTTCCAGGAGACCACCATCGGGGGTGAGGACCGGGTCGATCCTCAGATCAGGGAAGGAGGGAGAAAGAAAAATAGTGAGAAAGAAAAGGAGTGGAGCAAGAGAGGGAGGAAGAGAAAAGAGCTCAGAGGGATGGTGGGGGAGAGACTCGAGTTGGCGGGTCTGGAGTTAACTGGGCCGCTTTTCACAACCGAGAGCCCGTGTAGATTTATCACCGTGTTTCTGTGAAAGGTTAGAAAAGAGAGAGCTGAGAGTTGCCCCCAAACGTAAACAAATCTGGAATTCAACAGTGAGTGGCAGCATTGGAGAGGTTAAAGATAAAGCTGTCTGGTTCCTTTTTCTGGTCTCGGATAACGTCTCTCTGGCTTTCTTCCCCTTTTTCCTCACTCTCACTCTCTTTGTCTCTCTCTCTCCCTCCTTGTGTCTCTCTCCCTCTCTCACTATTTCTCTCTGTTTCTCTCTAACTGTCTCCCTCTCTCTCTCTCTGTTTCTCTCTCTGTCTGTCTCTCTCTCTCCCTCTCTCAGCTGCGTTCCTTGCACAGTCGGTGTGTCTGGACGACACGACGGTGAAGTTTGAGATCTGGGACACGGCGGGACAGGAGCGCTACCACAGCCTGGCGCCCATGTACTACAGAGGGGCGCAAGCCGCCATCGTGGTGTTCGATATCACCAAACCGGTACAGACCCGATTTCCCTCGCTCCTCCCCCACATGACCAGCAAACGCACCGCAACACTGTTGCAACCTTCCTGCAACCCTGTAGCATCTTTTATCTTGTTCCTACATTGTCTGATATGTGCTGGCTGACCTCAGCAGTCTACCAAAACTGTGACGTTAATAACTCTCAGCTATAAGGTGGCCACAGTCGCCATGGTAACATGCTGTCATTGTTTCGATGTGGCTAAGTCCCCTGGCTCACCGATCAGAGTCTTAATTCAGTGCGTTCGCCACCTTTCTTTCTCAGTCCCTCCTTTTACATCCTGTATTTCTTCCCTGTCGCTCGTTTTCGCTCACTTCTCTTCCTCCTCTTTCTCCGCAGGAGACCTTTGAGCGGGCCAAGGCCTGGGTGAAGGAGCTGCAGAGGCAGGCCAGCCCCAACATCGTCATCGCCCTGGCGGGGAACAAGGCCGACCTGGCTGAGAAGCGCATGGTGGAGTATGAGGTGCTGACCTGCACACCTGCAGACAGGCAGTACAGGGGGAACGTAGCCAGAGACTCAGTCCTAAACGCTCAGTATTTACTGCGCTTCAGTTAAGCACTCACACTAGGGCACTGGATGTTTCAGCTGGGTACTAATAGTCTAATCATGTTTGGTTTTGTTATACCTTTTGCTACAATTTCTGAACTAGGCCTTCAAAAGAAATTTTATCGTATTTGGGTGAGTGGGATTCTTTTGGAATGTTTTTTTTTCTTCTAAATTCTAAGTCTAAGCGTTCTAGAACTCCACTGCTTTCAGTTACCAGTAGTGATTGTGACATCAGCATTAGAATGTTCAGTTAAGAGCATTCTAATCACATAATTGTGACCTGACAATTTACACAGTTAAAGCAATCCAATCAGAGTGTTAGAAGGAAAATGCATGTCATCACTAGCTTGTGTGAAAGGGAGTTCTACTATGAGGATGATCATAAGATAAGGCTTTTGGTGGAGTGTGGAGTTTTTAAGGTGGACCGCACTCTGATCTCACCCCGCCGGTGTGCTTTTGTGGTTCAGGAGGCTCAGACGTACGCTGAGGACACAGGACTGCTCTTCATGGAGACCTCTGCCAAGACCGCCATGAACGTCAACGAACTGTTCCTGGCCATTGGTGAGTCCCCCGGGCCTCACAAAGCTTCCCACCAGGCCAGATGGGAGAGCGTAGCTTCCTATGCCACAGGCTCAGTCACAGCATCAAATCTAATGTTGGAACTTACCTAGCACTCCCTAGTTATTCACTATAAGCATGCAGCTCCATGTGAGTCCATTATAAAGTATCTGTATACTGTACTTTACCTTATCTGTACTTAAATACTCAGATTACATTACAGTACAGGCATTTAGCAGACGCTTTTATCGAATAGCAGTGTCCTACTGGGGAATTGGACCTGTGACCTTTAGGTTACAAGCCCAAGTCCTTTATTCTACATTATGCTACACTGCCGCCCTCTTCGGAGCCACAGAATACTCTCAGATAGCTTATTTATAAATGGACTGCATTTATATAGCGCTTTTATCCAAAGCGCTTTACAATTGATGCCTCTCATTCGCCAGAGCAGTTAGGGGTTAGGTGTCTTGCTCAAGGACACTTCGACATGCCCAGGGCATATAAGACTACAAAGATATACGATAATATGAATTTTAAAATGGCTCTTGTGGTTTTTAATCTTACTTCGTTTCTCCAGCGAAAAAGATGCCAAAAACAGACACCCAGAACCCCACGCACGCAGCGAGGCAGAGGGGGGTGAACCTCCAGGACCCCGACGCCCAGTCCACCCGGAGCTGCTGCGGGAACTAACCCCCCCCTCCCCGCACCCTGGGGGCCGGGGCGCAGATCACCCCTTCCGTAACCCCCCCACCTTAGCACCACCCAGAGGGATACAGGGAGCGAGGGAGGGAGTGAGGGAGAAAGAGAGATGAAGGCTATGTTCTGCAGCTTGTCCTCGTGGGCGATAAGAATTTTAGGTGGAGCGGTGGAGATCGGAGAGGACTGAAAGAGAGAAATGAGAGAGTTAGAGAGATAATCTTGGATTTTGTAAAAAAAAAAAAAACAAATTGGCACAAATAGCTGTTGTTTGGTTTTATTTAATTTAAATCATGGTTCCTGTTGGTGATGTAAGTACTGCACTGTCAGGGTCTTAATGACAGAGAGGAGTAGTAGAGACAGACTGAAGGACAGTGGCTATGTAGGGGCTGGAAAGGTCAGTCTGAGCCACACCATGTGAAAGTGAGGTATAGTTGAATAGATAAAATATGTGAGAAAACTAAATACAGACGAACGAAATACAGACCCATATACCTTTGAATGCCCCCCCCCAGAAATTGGGCGAGTACTCAGACTGCTATTACCTTGAGAATCCCGTACGGAATAATCCCGAATTATATTTAACATCGGTGACAGAAACCGTTACGTCCGCCGCGTGCTCCGCTAACGTTCTCGGCTTCTGTTGTATTTATTCAGTGCGCTTCCTTCGCGCGCCGCCTTTTTCGAACCGGTAATTTATAAACTCTTTAGCCGCCGAGGCCCCGTCTTTTCATCGCCGTCGTCATCGCTTATGGACTGTTCATCCGCATTTTCTGTCCCGTTTCCGCCCGAAGTAAGGAAAACTCGCAAATCTCCCTCCCTCCCTCCCCGGTTGAATGCACTGGAAACAGAATGTGATATTTACTGTTTGGAGTTTGTCTCCGCTTTGCCTCCCCCGCTGCTCACCCTATTGGCTGATCGCTACAAGCTGCTGTTTAAACAACCAATCAACTGTGTAATAGTTATTAAAAGCATTCTGATTTGCAGCCCTATCAGTAGCAGTACTGTAGATCAAACTAATTATGAGAACCTTTCTGCTTTCAGCCCAAAGGTGACACAGATGTTCTGATATTTTGTCTTGCAACATTGATGCTCTCGACAGAAAACACAAATAATTCCATCAAATGCTTTCAGACAAACCGTTTGATGCTGTCCAGTACAACTGTATGTAATGCAATTCTTAGATTAAGACATTCTACTATTATAGGCTTGTCTATCTCAAAGCAGAGGAACACTAGATGGATTGGGGGAAAAGAAATAGAAGTGCCTATTCTTTTTTTTTTTTTTTTCCTTGTTCTGTTTTCGGCCAGTCTGGGGTGTGTTCAATAGGCAGAACAAAATCATGGAGTTTGTGTTAAATTCTTGTGTGTGTATTTTTAATGATTCTTCTGATTTTAATTTATCTGTACTTGAAAAGTAATATTTGTAAAGTGTTACTTATGTCTAGTGGGGGTTCATAGCACTGAAAAAGTATTATAAAAACCAAATTCCTACCTATAGCTTATACTATGTTTAGAGCCATTCAGACTAAACCAATCATGTAGCAGCTTGAGCAATTAACCCTGCCCGGCAACTGTAATCTCTAAAACATTCAGCACTTGTGTTCAGAAGAGCCAGGTTTCTGTTTCTACGGACGTCCTATATATCGGAACACGTCCCAGATTTTTTCATGAGTGAAATGTGCCCCTGTCAGCGTGGCAATGCTGTGAGAGCGCCACCTTGTGGTTGCTCAGTCTCTCCCATTGTTCAGTGTGCTCCCGCTCTCAAGACCAATGGGGGTCCGGTCCTTCTGAGCTCACAATTTGCAGTTAGATCATTTGGGTGCCTGGGTGGAACACATCAAGTCCCAGTGCAGTGAATGAAAAAAGAAAAAAAAAGAAAAACATGAATGCCTTTAATTTGGTCATTTTTCAGTCTGCAAGACAACAGCATAAAGACAATGACATGAAACGTGATTAAAAACTAGCAGTATCTTGCAAGCTGTTGTAATGCATGATGTCACTGTGTGCTATTCCTCATCCATATTACCCCCGTGGTGCCATTTCGAAAAGTTTGTAAACGTTGCCGGTTTAGATTTGTCCTGTGACGAAAGTGGGTGGGGTGTTCTGTTAGCGGAAGCAACATTAACAGCCTTGAAGTGATGTCATATAGAGAGTCTGTACTTAAAACCATTCAGAAAAGCACACAGTTGCATGCGTCTGTACCTGATCGCGTGATGACTGCGGGAGACGGAATGTGATTGGACAGGGTTTTAACGTGGCCTTGCTGGTTACCGCCCTGTTTTCTCACCAGCGCAACGGAAGTGTTTGCGTGTGTCAGTCAGCTTTGTGCGTTTTCTTACCGGATCTCGCCCACCAGGTCCGTGCTTCACGAAGCAGGATCACAGAGTTACAGCCGGATAACTGCGCGGAGTAAAACCCGGAATCCTCCTAAAACTGGAGCATGGAGCGAAGTAATAGGAGCCGTTCCGGGTTTTCACTCGGCGCAGTTATCCAGCTCATTCGGTAATCCTGCTTTGTGAAACAACAATGAGAAACAACACCCCCCCCCCCCCCAGGTCCCCTTTCACTGTTCTGTTGTGTTTGAAGTGCAGAGGTGCCTCCTAGGAACATCACACAAGCCCCCCCCCCCCCCCAAAAAAAACAAAACAATTTAGACACGGCCTTCGGGCGGCTGGCGGGGTAGGGTGGCGGCCGATTCGCGGGGTGCCGGCCGGAGCAGGCTGGCGCCGGTCCGAACGTGGGCACAGGCGGTCGGGCGCTCGAGCGGGTTCTGGTGCTCCGGGCCCGGCAGCACACCGATTCTCCACACCCAAGGGGACAGAGTAACGCTCGGCAGAGCACTGGTTAGGCTGCACAGTCACTGGATTTACCTGTACAAATAAAAGACTTAAAGGAAAACACTGTGGGCTCTTATTCTAGATGAGGACGGGTGTGTGTGGATGTACTTCAAGCACAGGGGACCACTCATATTTTTCGGTTTTAAATTCTTTTAAAAAGTGATCAGTAAAAAAGTTTAAATGTGTGAGAAAGTCATGCCAACATCCAACAATTACAGTGTGCCAGTGACTTTATGCGGACAACTGCTTTAAAAGCACTACATAATCTCAGCACTTGTTTGATTAAAATCTGACTGTGATAATAGTTTAAACAAGCTGCATATCCTCCCAATATTGCATATAACTCTGCACATACACTCTTCTGTGGTTAAGGTGATCAGTGCAGATTTGCTCACGCCAAGATTTTAAAAAATGTTCTGTGCATAAACTGGTACTTATCGAGCCCAGGCAGTTTCATAAAAACAAGAATTGAGGCCAATTACTATCACTGTGTATACCTTTCAGCTTACAGTGTGTGTGTGTGTGTGTGTGTGTCCCTGTTGTGGGTTACAGACAAATAAACAGTACCATTGTGGAACTGCAAGAGAACTATCAAGGGAAATAAACTGCATGTGGCCAAAGCAAGCACTGAACACTTCTGCAGTGCTTACTGGAACAAGTGAAATAAATGGCAAAGCAGATTCATTTTAACACCGTTTATAGTTCTCTGTGAGAAAAAAATGGTTTCTCTACACCGATGCTACTCAACTCAAGGTCCTTGGGGCCACAGCTTCTGCAGGTGTTTGGTCTGACCATGTACTACACCACCAGATATCGCCAAGTATTCTACCTCCTTGTTCCAGGACGTGAGCTCATTAGTGACATCTGGTGGTGTAGTAGATGATTGGATCAAACACCTAAGGATGCTGTGGCCCCCAGGACCTGGATTTGAGTAGCCTTGCTCTACACAGGTCTTTGTTCTCTACATTAGACTTTGTACAGAGTGGTCAGAGGGGAATTAACATACATGAAAACCACCCGTATAATTTAAAAACAAAAATCATACGCCCCCCAACTGCGATCACCGTCATCTTGGTCAAATTCAACAAATATAATAGATCTTTGGGGAACGACGTGTTAAAATCCGCATGATTTGGGGGGGGAATCAAACTAAATACACAATTAAGTGAAAACATTTCCCCCCTTTCTCTTTAAAAAAATTCATAGGAGAAGCATAAAATCATCCCCCTCTTCTTAAAACAAATGACTCCTTGCTGGTTTAACATTCCCAGACGTCAGGAATGAGAATAATTCTGAACTCCACAGAGCCCAATACACAGTCCAGTAGAGGGTCCCATCGGCCTCTTTACAGGACCCTCCCTTCTGCTGGGGATAAAAACACGCTCAGCGGTAGTGTACGTTACAGCGTCTCTCTCTCTCTCTCTTTCACCCCACACACATCCCTCTGTCCCTCCCCTCTCCCTATCCCTCCCTCTCTCCTCCCCCTACCCCCTCTATCCCCCTCTCCTCCCTCTACCCCTCGCTCTCCTGCCTCTACCCCTCGCTCTCCTCCTCCTCGTCGTCCGGGGCGGTGTAGATGGTCTGGTTCCGGCGTTTGATCTTTGGGGTGTTGCCGGCGCTGCCGGGGGCTCCCGCCTCCCCGCTGGTGCGCTTGGGGATCCTCACCAGCAGGGGGCTCCCTTCCTCCGTTGGGCTGCAGTGGGACGGGGAGGCGGAGCCAGGAGTGGAGTGGGCGGGGGGAGGGAGGTCCAGGGGGAGGGACAGCCGGGGAGGGGGCAGGACCAGGCGGCTGGAGGCCAGGTCTCTGGAGGGGCTGTCTGCGTCCTGGGCGCCGCCCTGCCCCTCCGGGACCACGGCGTCGGGGCTCAGGCTGGGGGGGCCGGCCCCCTTCTTCACCCCACCCCCTCCATCCTCCTCCTCTTCCTCCCACTCGTCCTCGATGGTGATTTCGTCGGGGTTGTAGGAGCTGGACAGGCCCGAGGTGTCGGTGGGGTACTCGCTGGGCTCCTCCGCGCTGCCCGTGCTCTGGTTCTCCTCCTCCTCTTCCTCCTCCTCCTCCTCCTCGGAGGCGCCCTTGCCCCCTGCCTCTCCGGAGCCCGCGGCGCGCCCCGCCTTGGCGTAGACGTCGGTCAGGCCCAGGGTGGCGCACAGCTCCGTGGTCTGAGCGTTGGTGGCGTAGGCGGGGGCCACCTGGGGCTGGGGGCGGCTGGGGTCGTAGGCCGGCACCGTGACGCAGAAGTTTTCGGGGATATGGAGCTCCCCTCCCAGGTCCCCCACCACCTCCAACATGGCCGCTTCTGAGGCACTGTAGTCCCACCTGGGAATAACGTGGGAGCAGCACCAGAGTCAGGCAAGAGCAGCGCACACACTGCCACAGCCCAACACCCACTTGCAGATCTGACTCCATGTAAGATGACCTGCTCATTTGGAATCTGATCAAATACAACCTCAGGACCATCATGGAAAAGAGTGACGAGTTCCCCAAAGTGTTTGTGCAAGTGTGAAACAGGGTCCTGCGAGCCTGTGTGTGTGTGGTGTGTGTGTGTGTGTGTAAATGGTGAAAGCAGCGGGGGGGGTCAGTAACGCTCTCACTTGCTGTGCAGCCCGTTGTCCTGGGGGGGGTTCCAGGGCCCGGGTGAGGGTCTCTGCAGGCAGTCTGTGGCCTTCAGGATGGCCAGCCACTCCGGGTCATACTCCAGCTGCTCAGAGCAGCCAGGCCGGTCTGCCAGCTCCACCACCTGCAGCACAGAGAGAGAGAGAGAGCAGTCACACACACATACACGCAGACATACCTCCACCACCTGAGCACAGAGAGGGCAGTCACACACTCCATATACATATACACATATACACACACACACACCTCCATGATCTGCAGCAGAGAAAGAGCGCAGTCACACACTCCATACACACTCCATACACACACCTCCAATCTGCAGCAGAGAGCGCAGCAAGCATTCACACTCCAGACAGATACATACATGCGCACACACTCAAGACAGACAGACATACACTGCTGCCCCACTACACTGGGACCCCATTTATAGAAAATATAAGACCCTGTAGTTTAACTCAGAAGATTTGCCACAAACAGCATCTGTGTTCACCCGTTTTGGCCGTCACCAAGGAAACAGAACTAAAGGTCACCTCGACTCTCTCAAGTGATCACCTATACCATGTAACTAGTAATTATGATTACTGGAGCTGCAAGATTTGGGTTTTCACCACATAAAATAGGTCTTTGTTGGATAGCTGGTTGTCTAACATCCGTGTATTCCTCCTAATGACCTTTCAATAACCCAGTATGTGTTTTTCAGTCGTACAAACAAATTCATAAATAAATGATACCACTATTAGTAAGCATCTGAGATGGACAAATTATCTCTGCAGTTCCTGTGGTGCTGCCGCTGAATGGAAAGGCCATTAAGGCAGGAACTGTCCTGTTCTCTTCCTTTCCTGGAAAGGCAGGCATTCGACTGGCAATTAGTTATGTAATTACAGGGCACCCTGCATGGCACTGCACTGAAATCAGACTAATTTAATATGTGCTGACTGCGGAGTCATCGCGAACCACGTCACAAACACTGAAGCATCACTTGCAATCAAACACACATTCAGCCTCAATTAAGCATTGATTCAGCCTGGATTCAGCCTCAAAACACTGAAGCATCACTTGTACCTGGATGTTGTGAATGGAGCTTCCAGACCAGTCTCAATAAAACATACTAGATGATAAACAGCAAAGCAATTGGACGGCTGGCTGTGATTGGACGCCTGGCTGTGACTAGACGGGCCGGCTGCGATTGGATGGCCGGCTGATTGGATGCCTGGCTGTTATCGGACACCTGGCTGTGATCGGATGCCTTGCCGTGTGTGGATGCCTGGCTGTGATTGGACGCCTGACTGTGATCGGATGCCTTGCTGTGTGTGGATGCCTGGCTGTGATTGGACGCCACAGACAGGACCCGCCTCCCCCACTCACCTGCAGGAAGTCCCGGTGTGGGAGGCACTTGTCCAGAGAGAGGAACTTGGTAGTGCGCGGAGCACAGTCGCCCTGGGCCTGCAATCAGACACGCATTCAGCCTCAATTCAGCATTGATTCAGCCTCAATTCAGTCTGGATTCAGCCTGGATTCAGCCTCAATTCAGCACTGATTCAGCCTGGATTCAGCCTCAATTCAGCATTGATTCAGCCTGAATTCAGTCTGGATTCAGCCTCAATTCAGTCTGGATTCAGCCTCAATTCAGTCTGGATTCAGCCTCAATTCAGTCTGGATTCAGCATCGATTCAGCCTCAATTCAGCATTGATTCAGCCTGGATTCAGTCTGGATTCAGCATCGATTCAGCCTCATGCTGAGGCCTGTGCAGCTCCATCAGCCCCAATCTCTCCCCACAGCAACACTCAGCTCCAGAGTCCTCGGCACGAGCACTTTATGAGAGAACCAATCAGAGATCAGCAGTGCTGATATGAGTAAATGTGAGAGAACCAATCAGGGATCAGCAGTGCTGATATGAGTAAATGTGAGAGAACCAAGCAGGGATCAGCAGCACTGATGTGAGAGAGTTGGATGATTCGATGTGGGTAATCTCAGCCTTAGGAGCCAGTCCCAGTCCCCGTCCCCGTCCCCGTCCCCGCCCCCAACCCCTCCCCTCCCCTCCCCCGCCCACCCTGTATGGAGCGACAGCCCCGCAGCTCACCTGGTGCTGCACGAAGGCGGCGAACTTGACGTGCAGGTGGGCGGAGAACCAGTAGGCCGGCTGCAGGTGGGCCAGCAGCTCGGCCGCGGCGGGGCTGCCCAGCGTGTTGGTCTCCACTTCCTGCCGCAGGAACTTCTTCTTCCGCAGCAGCTGCTCGGTGCTGCCGTAGTTATAGATACCGCGCGGCCAGTCGTGCGACATGAAGATGTCCATGGGGTGCTGGATCTGAAAGCACGAACAGGAAGTGATGTCACTAAGGGCTTTAGTTATAGATACTGTGCGGCCAGTCGTAGGACATGAAGATGTCCATGGGGTGCTGGATCTGAAAGCACGAACGGGAAGTGATGTCACTAAGGGCTTTAGTTATATACTGCGCGGCCAGTCGTAGGACATGAAGATGTCCGTGGGGTGCTGGATCTGAAAGCACGAACGGGAAGTGATGTCACTAAGGGCTTTAGTTATATACTGCGCGGCCAGTCGTAGGACATAAAGATGTCCATGGGGTGCTGGATCTGAAAGCACGAACAGGAAGTGATGTCACTAAGGGCTTTAGTTATAGATACTGCGGGGCCAATCGTAGGACATGAAGATGTTTGTGGGGTGCTGGATCTGAAAGCACGAACAGGAAGTGATGTCACTAAGGGCTTTAGTTATAGATACTGCGCGGCCAGTCGTAGGACATGAAGATGTCCATGGGGTGCTGGATCTGAAAGCACGAACAGGAAGTGATGTCACTAAGGGCCGTAGTCATAGATACCGCTGACGCTTCCCAATAATCTGTTGCAAGAAAAAATTAACCCCTGAGGTTCCATTCTGTCGCCCCTGCAGCCAATCACCTGCTTCAGCTTGAAGATGTCAATGTTCCTGATGTGGTAGACGCTTCGCAGTGTTTCCTGGCTGTACGGTGGGAACTCATAGTGTCCTGCAACACAACAAACACACCGTGAGCTCAACAGAACACTGCACTGCAGCTTCACTCTAGTGAGAAGAACACACATTCTGAGCTTCAATTATCACACTGAAACCCAATCAGGGAGCATGATACGGTCTTATAGTATGGAAGGTGTAATTTAACGTGTAACAAAAATTACATTTATTTCAGTCCTGTCTGTATGCAAAACTATGATCATTCTTTTTTTTTTTTTTTTTTAAAGTACTTACATTTATTACAGTGACAGTACAGCATATTGTACCCTAAGGAACCGAACCCAGCTCAAAAGCCCTGAAAGAAGTTCTGAAACTGACAGAACCGCTTTTTTTTTTTTGGATAAAAGTCCTCTTAGCCCTCAAGACTCACCTTTCCTGTAGTCGTGCGATTTGAAGATTCCTGACAGGCCACCGATCCTTATCCCTTTGTAGCGCACCACTCCAGCATAACCTAATCGGAATCAGTGGCACAAACACTTAACCCCAGTCGCACAGGGGCACTCCAAGCTCTAAGTGCTTTCCCCCAAACATACAGGGGACCGCAGTACACTTCATGGTAAACACTATTGTGCGACCCTTACCCAAGTAATAGATGTTGGGGGCCACCCAGCCCCCATAAGACAGCTCCTGCAGGTGGTTCGAGGCCTCGTGGTTGCCCCCAATGAAGATGGTCAGGACTGGAGCCTTCTTTTCACCAGAGTAGTACCTTTACAGAGAGTGGTCAGATTAATGCGAGAGCAAGGGGACAGACACGCGAAGCACACTTCCAGACAACAAAGCACGAAAGAGAAAGCAAAAGCAACAGATAAATAAATGAATTAGTTAAATTAAATGCTGACTTGTAGAATGTCTGCATGCTCCTGTACTTGGGCGGCACCGCCATGCACTTCATATCGCCCTCATTGCGCACAGCCTGGAAGTCTCCGCAGCACAGCAGCAGATCCACGGTCACGCCCTCCTTGCGCTCCAGGTAGCCAATCGTCTCGTAGATCTTGTCGAGCTCGCCGTGGCAGCAGCCCTCCACTGCGATCTTCATGGCCGCTCCGCGCGTTCGACCCCCCTCGCCCACCTGTTCGCTCTACGCTCTAGTCTCCTCCGCCGCGCGCAAGGTTGCAGTCCAGCGCTACGGTTCTCATTCGTTGACACTCAGCCTATGCTGCTTCAGTGTTGAGAGACGGACTGACGCTTAATTGCTCCGTGCAAGGAAGCGCTTGAGGACGGGAACGAGAGTACGAAATTATGTCTGTCTGTAAGGGGTAAAAAAGAGGAAAAAGTGAGTCCAATATATATTCAGAAATGTCAAAGGAAGATCACAAAGACGCATGTGAACTGACACCTGGAGTTTCAGGTGAGGTTAAAAAAAAAAGCCTACTGGCCTTGTATATTGATGCTGGCAATAAGGTTATAGCTACCAAATTAAAGTTTGCTTGCTCTGCTAAGGAAAACAGTTTTACTCTTAAAGAAAACACTCAACACTACCAACTACATTTTTCTAGCTGGTTGATCTGAAGCAACGGGGGTTAGAAAGCTTTAGACTACACCAGATTGCTTTACTTTGTAACAGATGGCGTGACTTCTACTTTCAAAATTCAGTATTGTTTGCCAACATAGTACTGCAATTCCTGAAAACAACACACAATCTCGTTCAAATATGGGTTGCGCGTGCTAAGTTATCTGGCTAAAGCTAGCAAGACAAAAAGAGACATTTAGTACCAGTCATTAACGGTCAAAAGCAGCTAGCCAACTACAGCATTAGCTAACGTTATATATTTAGCCAAATACGACAATGTATATGGCTATTTAAAGCCATGAATAAGACATACCTTCTCTCGTAGAGGCTATCTGGACAGTACATTCTCTGTTTACAGAGGAACACTAAATATTCCAAATTCGCAATTACAGGTAAAACAAACACTATCGCTGCAGCCAGGCTGCAAGCACCACCGTCCTAGCTAGCTACCCTCCTTCCCACCGAAAATGGCTTGAACACACGCGCGTGCGCACATACAATTCCGTTAAAAGCGCAGAAGTAAAACGTCACGAAATTTTATCGTCGCACTTTCCCTTATAACAGTACTCAAACTTGTAGCCATTATTAAATTACGTTTATACTATTTATGCCATTAATATTACAGCTAAAAAAACATGGTGCAGCTACTTACTGATATATTTTTTTTCCCAATGTTAACCATTTTGAAAACCACTTTGTAGAATCAGTCAACTTGAAACGTGTGGATCGACGCGTTTTCTAAACAAAACTAATTCCTCTTAATCTACACCTTTACATTCGGCAGTTACGACGCACAGTAAACAGCACCAAAACGTTAATTAAAAATGGGGAAGTTTATTATGGTTTCGAGGGGCGTTTAACCCGTTTTGGTCCCTCTCGAATTACACCCGTACTCCCCGAAGTACATCGAAAAAGCGTGTTGCTGCCACCAGCAGTTGCTGCCGATTTTTTTTATTTCCGAGTTAGGGCTGGAAGGCCGAGTGTGTAGAAAGTGCGGCTCCGGTTGGGGCGCTCGTCAGGGGGAAGAGAGATGGCGTGTTTGTTGGAGGCCCCACTCCGCATCAGCGTGTTGTCTGTGAGTCTAACCCTAAATGTTTCTCTGTTAACTCGGTTTCATGCTCTTTGCGCCCAGGTAGTGTACTGGAACAAGGCTCATAATACATCTAGCTGGATAACTCGCGTGCATACGCTTTTCGTGAGCTTGGTGGAATGTCACTGGCAGGGTTAGCCCGGTCACCCGGACCGAGTTACCGGCAGCGGTTCCTATCATTTAGGTCGGAACGTGGCTGACTGTTACGGTTAAATGCTCTTTAGTGCTTATTTAGCAGGATAACTGCAGTGAGGTCGTAAACTGGTCATTTATCTAGGTACCCGTACTGTAACATTAACTAGCTAACAAATCCGGTTAGCTGAAATTAGAGGTTATATTTGAGTTATCGGGGTGAGTAAGTTAACAGAGCTAGTGCTACCTAACTGTTCAATAAACTTGACTGCTAGCAACATAGATATCACAAACAGTAATAAAAGCTAGTTCTATAACCTTAGCTTGCTATCAGGCTAACATCACTTGCAGGTTAACGGATGAAGTCTCGTGGATGCTTCACTGTGCTGTCAGATTCAGAGAATTGCCTGGGTAGCTGTGGCTCTTTACCTTTAGGTGGCTATAACTGAAATGTGCCGTTATGGGACATTTAGCGGTATCTTAAATGGACAACGATCTGATTAGCATTTTATAATATTTAGCAGCTAGCTTGTTACCTTGCTAAACTGGAAACGCCCCCTTTCAGCTAGGTCGCGGAGCTGCCTGAAATTGGGCCACACCATAGTGTAGGTCAGGGCGTTAGCTAGCTATTAACCTAATGTTGATTGCTTTATATATTTTTGTTAAGGGTTTCTTGGCTTTTTTTCTTTGAGTTATGTTTGTTGTCTGTGAAATGCTAGCTAGCTTAACAGTTGTAGGCAATTTAACTGATTATACCTTAATCAAGATCACACTTAACTAACGTTAGCTATTTTGCTAGCTAGTTGAGCTAATTAGCTCTACTGGCTGCCAAGTCTGCTGTCAAGCCATTTAACAGCTAGCTAATATAAACCAAGTCAGCGAGTTTGGCTTAATGTGATAGCTCATTTTCCCCATTGTCGTAGCCACCTGTTAGTATTAGATAATATTGCTAACAAAGTTAAACTAAGTACGCTTGCAATAATTATTTTTAATCAACTTGCATTAGCTTGCTTTCTAGCTAAAACACACTAACGTGAGTCCATCCACCAAACTCTCGAAGCGATGATAGACGATACGGTTTAGTAGCCAATGCTGGCCAGATAACTAGCCAATGTCATATAAGAACTATTATTATTATTATTGTTACATACGCTAGTCTCCAAAACCATTCAGTCAGGTAGTGCTCGCTATGTAACTGTAGCTAATGTTAGTTCTCTGACTTCGTGTGTGTGGTTCGCGGGGCATTTGCTGTGTTCTTGACACTAGGTCGACTATGGCAGTTGGCTGACTAGGTTGATTACCTTTAACGGTGTGGGGAAATCAGTTGGTTTGCAAGCCTTAGAGACATGTACAGTGTACAAATGAAACGCTAGTTAATTGCTTGTTTATTAGCAAGGAAGAGTTAGCTTGCTACTTGGTAGAGAGACGATTTGAGGACGCGTAAATTTACCCGCTGTGCTACCAAGCTGTATTGGTGAACTAACTTTAGCTATGAACGGAATTGATTCCAATGTAATGTTTGCTTTGTCGGACCCGTTTCAGAAAATGGATAGCTACCCAAATCACCTACTTTATTCCGAGCCAATGATTTTATGGACACGCACTGAGTTTGAAGAGCTTAATTCTCAGGAGATTTGCTGTCATCATAAATGTACCTCCTGAAGTCCAGTTATTGATCAACTAGCAGAGAAGAGGTTAAATCACCTTCCTTAGCCAAACTTTTACCTAACTTTGAAAGGTTAGCCTACTGAATATTTAGCTTGACTATCTAGATCACTCACTAATGTCACAATTAATCTGTGAACTTCAAGAAAATTGGTTTAATGAAATGTGAGGTTGCGGAAGGCATTTTTCCTTACAAGGCACGGTTTTTAATACTCAACTCAATAGCAACCAGCTAACTAGTTAGTTTGGACGCTTCGGCGCTTGCCGTGTGGCGTTGCCCGTTTTATCACTCCGGTTCCAGGAGTGGCAATAAGTTGATTTGTTTCGACCTATGGTTTCCACTAACCCCGTTTGGCTGCGATCCGAAAATTCATCGATGTGAATAAGATCATTTTTAACGACTGATTGTACTGGGAACACGTGACCCCGCCTCTGTCCTGCCTGATTCTCGTTTTGGACATTTTCCCGTTAGCATTTGAAGTCGTAGCCGCTGATTAGAATGACAAAAAAGATTTCTGATTATTGTATAGATTGCAGTCACGTAGACAGTGGTGCTACTGCTCATTTCTATAATTAACTTTCAGTGACATTAAAAATAAGTCAGCGAAATTCGCTATCCCATGACCGGTCACCCGGTTAATGGAGGAGTCTATCGGTCAGTATGGCATCTGTGTTTGCGTGAATGCCGTACTTTGATTTAGACGTTGGACGGAGGAGACATTTGGAGAAGAAGAAGCATTGGTCTGTTGCTTAAAAAACAGGCACGCTCTGGGCTGGCTGTTAATAAACATACACAGGAGTTATCAAATGACAGACTTGGGACACTGCTTGTCCCACGGACTTGATTAATGCTGACACGAGGAAAATGCTGTATTGGGATCCACGATGTTTGTCCTGTGTGCGCAGCTCTACACATTAATATATGATGGTATGAGGCAGTGAGCGCCTCTCTTCTTGTGTCTGTGTCAAAATGCAGGAGGTCACCGCCACCAGTCGCCATTATGTTGACAGATTGTTCGACCCTGACCCGCAAAAAGTACTACAGGGAGTCATGTAAGTACCTGCCTGTGTTGCCGTGACTGTGGCGTGGGCGCCCTTTTGTGCGCGCTTGCCGTGAATGATGGAAGTGGGCTACAGCATGTGACTTTTGTATGCGTGATAAGAAGGCTGTGCCGTGGCTGCATTGTGTATGTCTCGTAGCGTTTTGTTCGTCACACTGTGGCTCTATTAAGTGCCCAAGAAAAGTTGCAGTTTTTTGTTTGTGCCTTTGTGTTACACGTGTGCCTGTGCGAACGTGTTTGTTTGCGGTGTCTGTGTGCCTACTATGTGGCGAGCATGCGCGGGTGGGGAGACAGTTCTCAGCGTCTTTCTCCCAACAGTTTGTACACAGCTTTTTTCGTCTTTATTTTTAACCTGGGCCCCAGCTCTGGTTACGGTTCCACACGAGTATTACTTGACTGGTACAGCTGTAGTTTTCCACTGGGCTAAGTAGTCTCCTATAAAAAAATAAATAAGTCTTAATCTATGCTTGTAGTTGTAGATCGCGGATGCTTGTGGATTCATGTGTCCCTGCCTGTATTTGAGCTGTAGCGTCACTGTCCCAAGTCGTTGATTAATTATGGCCCTCGCGGGCACTGTGACGGTTGCCGGGCAGATGTTGAGCGGTGGATCTCCCATCATCTGTCCTCGTGTTTGCAGTGACATGAAGAATGCCGTAATTGGAAACAACAAACAGAAAGCCAACCTGATCGTGCTGGGAGCTGTGCCCAGGTATGTCCCTCTCCTCTCTCTCCCTCTCTCTCTGTCTCTCCCTCTCTCTCTCCCCCTCTCTTTCCCCTCTCGCCCTCTCTCTCTCCCCCTCTCTTTCCCCTCTCGCCCTCTCTCTCTCCCCCTCTCCCTCTCTCTCTCACTCACTCTGCTGGTAGCTGTATTTACAGAGAGCCCTCAGTTTTAGCCGTTGTTGATATCTCTGTACGTGTGCTGCCTTGGTGAGCGCACTCACCTGTAATTAAAAGGCAGAATGGTGTTTATATTGACTGAGCGATCCAGCTGGCCGTGTGAAATGTCCTAGCAGGCCGGTTTCAGGTCACAGTCGGCCTTATTGCATGGCGCAGATAACCTGAGCACAGGAGGGCAGCGCTGGCTGTCTCCCTAGCGCCCCCGCGGGGCCGCCGGCGGTATCGCGGGAACAGGGCGACCGGGCGGGCCAGGGGACAGCTGAAGTGCTGAGTGGAGAGTCGCAGCGAGGGCAGCCTATTGTTATGGCGCTGCCCATGTACAATGCCCTCTCTCCTGTTGCAGCAGTCAGGGCTTTCTCTCTGTCTGTCTGTCTGTCTGCTGACCCCCGGCTTGACCTCTGTGGGGTATTCACCCTGTGAGTAAACGCAGGCTGGGCCTGACTGTCATCTGCAGGCTTGACCAAGCGAGGCCCGTCCGGCACGTTAGCGGTCAGGCTGTTAGCGACACAGCCGGAGCTAGCCCTGGACTGGACTCCTGTGCTTAGTGTCCTACCCAGGCACCCTTAGTCAGCGGTGCTATATCATTCTCTGTCAGGTGCTTTGAGATCCTGAGATGGGAGTGTGCCATGTAAATGTGTTTATTATCATTGCTTTTAGTATTTTTATAGGTGCGTGTGTTGAGGTACGTGTGTTCAGGCAGCTGGTTTTCTACAGCGGCATGTGTGTGTGTGTTCAGCATGGTGCCTCTCTATGGGGGTATGTATGTGTGTTCTGGCAGGAACCTCTCTATGGTGTGTTCAGGTGCGTGTGTGTTCAGGTACATGTGCTCAGGTGCGTGTGTGTTCAGGTACATGTGCTCAGGTGCGTGTCTCCCCCTCCCCGCAGGCTCCTGTACCTGTTGCAGCAGTCCTCGTCCAGCGCGGAGCTGCGGACGGAGTGTGCGGTGGTGCTGGGCAGCTTGGCCATGGGCACGGAGAACAACATCAAGTCCCTGGTGGACTGCCACATCATCCCAGCCCTGCTGCAAGGTACGCTAACGGGCTGCTAAGCGCTCGGTGACGCGTCACGGTCGCCCTGTGGACACCGCTACGTCATCGCCAGCGTTCCATCGTCGCTCGTCTTTGACATTGAACGCCGTCGCTCGTGAGACGCATGAACGCGTAAACGATGATGGAACGCATCGCCGAAGTGGGAGTCATTTGCGCTTTTGACACTAGAGATAATTGATTTACTGGAGGTGAGAACATTCTAGAATGTTGTCATGGCAACCGAGTTCAGCAGCCGCTTGAAGTCTCAGGGAAGGGCGCGATTGTGATCGCGGCGATGAGAAATCGTCCGTCGCCGTAGTGTAAACCAAAAGGCGCTTTGCGTGTGGCCAATTGTGATGATCACCGGTGGCAACAATCATACATCGGTGAACTGCCCTATAAACCTCTGAAGAGCAGGTCTGTTTGGGATGTTTAAAAAAAAAAATTCTAGAACAAAGTCAGTGTTCTAGAACTCCGCTGCTTTCAGTTACCAGTAGTGACTGTGACATCAGCATTAGAATGTTCAGTTAAGAATGTTCTGATCACATCTTTGGGACCTCACACCTTATGGGGGCGACATAGCTCAGGAGGTAAGACCGATTGTCTGGCAGTCGGAGGGTTGCCGGTTCAAACCCCGCCCTGGGCATGTCGAAGTGTCCTTGAGCAAGACACCTAACCCCTAACCCCTAACTGCTCTGGCGAATGAGAGGCATCAATTGTAAAGCGCTTTGGATAAAAGCGCTATATAAATGCAGTCCATTTACCATTTAAAGGCTTAAACAGAGAGAAATAAGGCCGGCTCAGATTCATGCACTGCTGAGCATCTCTTTGTGAGCACACTGCCGTGTGTATTCATGCAAATGAGGCTTGCCAAAATCATGTGTTCTGCGGCTAGATGGGCGTGGGTGTGTGTGTGTGTGTGTGTGTGTTTGAGAGAAACTCACACTTGTGACAGTTCTGCAGTTGGCCGGTCTGTCAGCACGTTCGGTCCAGGCAGAGCACAGATGCGAATGCAGACTCGGGGGCCAAAGCGCTTATGGCTCATTTTGGAGTCCCTCAGGCTGGGGCCCCGGACACACTGGTCCTTCCAGACCGGAATTAATTACCCACCCCTGGTCTAAGAGCAGTGGAAAGTTAGGGAAAGCTGGAAATCCTGTAGTGTTATGGCCTGATAGGCTGTGCCAGGTGAAATGAGTTGCTGTGGGATATCTGTGACAGAAGGGTGCTGGGATTTGTAGTTGGTAGATAATGACAGTGCTGTGGTTTGTGATGAGGGGTGCTGAGATTTGTAGTTGGTGGAGGATGAGCATGCTGTGGTTTGTGATGAGGGATGCTGGGATTTGTAGTTGGCGGAGGATGAGAGTACTGTGGTTTGTGATGTGGGGTGCTGGGATTTGTAGTTGGCGGAGGGTGAGAGTGCTGTGGTTTGCGATGAGGGGTGCTGGGATTTGTAGTTGGCGAAGGGTGAGTGCTGTGGTTTGTGATGAGGGGTGCTGGGATTTGTAGTTGGCGGAGGGTGAGAGTGCTGTGGTTTGTGATGAGGGGTGCTGGGATTTGTAGTTGGTGGAGGATGAGAGTGCTGTGGTTTTTAATGAGGGGTGCTGGGATTTGTAGTTGGCGGAGGGTGAGAGTCCTGTGGTTTGTAATGAGGGGTGCTGGGATTTGTGGTTGGCGGAGGGTGAGAGTGCTGTGGTTTGTGATAAGGGGTGCTGGGATTTGTAGTTGGCAGAGGATGAGAGTGCTGTGGTCTCCTGTGTCTCCAGGTCTGCTGTGCCCGGATCTGACCTTCATCGAGGCGTGTCTACGCTGTCTGAGGACAGTCTTCATCAGTCCTGTCACACCCGTGCAGCTGCTCTACACTGTGAGTCTCTCTCTCACACACTCACACACACTCACACACTCACACACACACTCTCACCGTGCAGCTGCTCTACACTGTGAGCATCTCTCTAGTACCTTGATGAATTTGAGAGGATAATTCTTAAACATTTTTGAACAGATTTACTGTGTAGTTGTTTTTTGCAGGTGTGTCTGTTGACATAATCTAGAGTGTTAGCATTATCTCTAGTCAGCAAGTGAGCTGTAATGTAACTTTTACATTGGGGAGCGTAATGATGTGTTGGTGTGTGTAAGGATGTTTATCGTGGCTGTGCCCCCACCCCACCCCCACCCCACCCCCACCCCCTCATTTCCCAGGACCCCACTGTGATCCCCCACCTCATGTCGCTGCTGAGTCGGTCTCAGAGAACGCAGGAGTACATCACACAGATCTTCTCCCACTGCTGCAAGGTGAGGAGCCCGTCCTGCCTCTCTCTCTCTTTCTCTCACACACGCACGCACGCGCACACACAAACACACACACACACAGCCACGCACACCAGCTCCCACACCACGCACACACACACACACACACACACACACACGCACCACACACACACACACTCTGTCTCACGCCACGCACACACAATCACTCACACCACTCTGTCCACATACACACGCACTCACACACACACACACCACACACACACACACACACGCGCCACACACACACACACACATCCACGCACTAACCACACACAAACACACACACACCCCACACGCACGCACTCACGCACACACACACACACACATGCACACACACACACACACACACACACACATTATTGACTTGCCCCTCTTGCCCCGCAGACCCCAGAGCACCAGACGGTCCTGTACAGCCACGCTGCCATCCAGAACATCGCTCCCCTCCTCCCTACAGTCGCCTCCCTCCCGTCTCTCCCTGTACTCAAGGTTACGCCCTCCCCTCTCTCCCCTGGTGACCTCCCTCTCCTGCCCCCAAATTCTCCTCTCTCCCTCACTTCCCCTCTTGTTACCGTCTTGTTCACTATGCTGCTATTCCTCCAGTCTCCTGCTAGTCTCCACATCACCGCTGCCCCCTGCTGACCCCATCTCTCCTCTGCAGGTACGGATGCAGGCACCATGGCTTACTCATCTTGCAGTAACCTCAGGTCTCCATACTCTTAATGGTTCTTCTCTCCTCCTCTCTCCCTCTTCTCTTGAGCTACTCTCCTCTTCTCCCTGCTCCCTTGATGCTGCTCATTCTCCTCCTCCGCTCTCTCCTCTCCCCGTCTCCCGCTGTCTCCCTCTCTCCCTCTCTCCCCTCCTCCTCCTCCCTCCCGCTGCTCCCCTGCTCCCTCTCTCTCACCTCTCTCAGTTACCCTTGCCTCCTTCTCTCTCTCTCCTTCTCTCCCTCCCTCTCCCTCTCTCTCTCTCCTTCTCTCCCTTCCCTTCTCCCGCTCCCCCTCCCTCCCTCTCTCCCGCTCTCCCCCCCTCTCCCTCTCTCCCTCTCTCAGTTCTCGTGGATGGGGAGCAGCTCTCTCAGGTTTTTGTCAGAATGATGCAAAGGGATCGACCCATTGAGATGCAGCTCACTGCAGCCAAATGGTGAGTGTGTGAGTGAGTGTGTGAGTGAGTGGGTGGGTGGGTAAGTGAATCTTGGCCTTTTCTTTGTGCACTAACTGTTTGTCGCTATGGATAAGAACTGCAAATGTAAAAGTAAGTGTGTGTGTGTGTGCGTGTGTGTGTACTCATTTTCTTTCTCCCCCCCCAGCCTAACGTACATGTGTCGAGCAGGAGCCATAAGGACAGACGACAACTGCATCATTTTAAAGGTGCGTCTCCCCCCCCCCCCCCTTGCCCTTGCCCTGTGTGTCTGGAGACTGGACTGTGCCGTACAGGAGGGTGCTAGCCCTGAATGTGTGTGTGTAACGCGTCCCGTCTGCGCAGACGCTGCCCTGCCTGGTGCGCATGTGCAGTAAGGAGCGGCTGCTGGAGGAGCGGGTGGAGGGGGCGGAGACGCTGGCGTACCTGATGGAGCCGGACGTGGAGCTGCAGCGCATTGCCAGCGTCACAGACCACCTGGTCGCCATGCTGGCCGACTACTTCAAATACCCCAGCTCCGTCAGCGCCATCACCGACATCAAGAGGGTGAGGCTGGGGAGCGGCGTGGGGGGGGTGGATATTCACTCACTCTGTGAAGGCTGGCTCACTGTGTAGGTTCTCTGTGAAGGTTGGCTCACTCTGTGAAGGCTGGCTCACTCTGTGAAGGCTGGCTCACTCTGTGAAGGTTAGCTCACTCTGTGAAGGTTAGCTCACTCTGTGAAGGCTGGCTCACTGTGTGAAGGTTAGCTCACTCTGTGAAGGCTGGCTCACTCTGTGAAGGCTGGCTCACTGTATAGGTTCTCTGTGAAGGTTGGCTCACTCTGTGAAGGCTGGCTCACTTGTGGTGAGAGGTTGGCTCCTCTGTGAAGGTTGGCTCACTTGGAAGTTGGCTCACTCTGTGAAGGCTGGCTCACTCTGTGAAGGCTGGCTCACTCTGTGAAGGCTGGCTCACTCTGTGAAGGCTGGCTCACTCTGTGAAGGTTGGCTCACTCTGTGAAGGCTGGCTCACTCTGTGAAGGTTAGCTCACTCTGTGAAGGCTGGCTCACTCTGTGAAGGCGCCTGACCGCCCCTCTCCCTACAGCTGGACCATGATCTGAAGCACGCTCACGAGCTGCGCCAGGCCGCCTTCAAGCTCTACGCCTCCCTGGGGGCCAACGACGAGGACATCCGCAAGAAGGTGGGGCATCCTCACCCTTTCACCCGCACCCTCTCACCTTCACCCTTTCACCTTCACCCTTTCACCCGCACCCTTTCACCCGCACCCTTTCACCCGCACCCTTTCACCCGCACCCTTTCACCTGCCTTCACCCCTCTTCACCCTTTCACGCACCCTTTCACCCGACTTCACCCTCTTCACCCCCGCACTCTATTCAGCACTTCACCTGCACCTCCGACCTAGTCATCATCACTACCCTCCCCCTCCCTTCCAGATCACAGAGACGGAGAACATGATGGACAGGATCGTCAGCGGCCTGTCTGAGTCCAGCATCAAGGTGCGGTTAGCAGCCGTCAGGTACGCCGCTCGCCCTGCCCTCACCTGCCCTCACCTGCCCTTAGTTACGTGGAAGAAATATTTAAATGCATTCAGGGCACTTGTATCTGCACTGGCCTGATTTTTTTTTACGGCGTTTGATTTTGAGAAAATTGTTGCGTAAGTTGGAAGTGGCAGACAGCTGCCGTGCTAATTTTACCTCCACCTCCACACTTCCTTCTGCTTTTCATATCGCCTCTTCCTCCCTCTCCCTCCCTCTCTCTCTCTCTCACCCTCCCCCCTGTCCCTCTCTCCCTCTCCAGGTGTCTACACAGCCTCTCTCGCTCGGTGCAGCAGTTGAGGACGAGTTTCCACGACCATGCTGTCTGGAAGCCGCTCATGAAGGTGCGTGGCTAACACGTGCTAACATACGAGCTAATGTACATGCTAACGTACTAGCTAATGTATGAGCTAACATACAAGCTAATGTACGCGCTAACGTATGAGCTAACGTTCACGTTAACGTACGAGCTAACATACAAGCTAATGTATGAGCTAACATACGCGCTAACATACAAGCTAATGTACGCGCTAACGTATGAGCTAATGTACGCGCTAACGTATGAGCTAACGTTCGCGTTAACGTACGAGCTAACGTACGAGCTAACGTACGTACTAATGTACGAGCTAACGTACAAGCTAACGTTCGCGTTAACGTATGAGCTAAGGTATGAGCTAATGTACGTGCTAATGTACGAGCCGTCCCTCCCATACAGCCGTTCCCACTGTATGGGAGCCTCATTGTCTCACCTAGCGACAGGGAGGGAGGGAGGTTTCGTCAGCCCTAACTTGGCGGGGCTACTGCTTGACCAGCGACTCATCAAGCATTGACGTCAAGCATCAGTTGCTCTCCAGACTCTGATCAAAACCCCACAGCAATGTAAAGAAATACGGGAGCTTTCTCTGGTGTGGGAGTTTCCATGTCATTGAGAGCCAAACACACTCCCGCTGTAGAGGTGTATGCGTTTAGGAGACGCCCCCTCATGCCCCCCCCCCCCCTCCAGCTGTTACAGAACGCCCCTGATGAGGTGCTGGTCATGGCCTCTTCCACACTATGCAATCTGCTGCTGGAGTTCTCCCCCAGCAAAGAGGTGAGTGGAGCACAACATTCTGGGTAAAAAAAGATGCCTCATTTTAAAATATTTTTTTTAATTAAAAGTTCATTTAAAGCGGTTATTTTGCTGGAGTGAAGTAAAACTGGGACCCTTTTTTTGTATGTCCTGTGTCTGTGTCTGTGTGTACGCGTGTGTGTGTGTGTGTGCGCTTGCGTGTGTGTGTGTGTATGTGTGTGCACTCGCGTGTGTGTATGTGCATGCGTGTGTGTGTGTGTGTGTGCATGTGTGCGTATGTGTGTGGGTGTGTGTGTGCGTATGTGTGTGTGTGTGCGCGTGCGTGTGTGTGCATGCGTGTTCTGTGTGCGTGTGTGCTCTCGTGTGTGTATGTGTATGTGCATGCGTGCGTGCGTGCGTGTGTGTGTGTGTGTGTGTGTGTGTGTGTGTGTATGCGTGTGTGTGTGCGTGTGCGCTCTCGTGTCTGCGCAGCCCATCCTGGAGTCGGGCGTGATCGAGCTGCTCTGCAGCCTGACGCAGAGCGACAGCCCAGCGCTGAGGGTCAACGGAATCTGGGCCCTCATGGTGAGTCCGTCTGTCTTTGGCCTGATATTACCATAAACAGCAAAGGTGCTTTGAGATTTAATGAACAGTGCCATATGAATACATTATTATTATTATGAAACAGTTCACCCAGTGCAGTTTCCCTGTGGTATTGTGGAGGCACACAGGCACTAGAGAAGCACATTCAGCTACCGTACTGCAATCAGGGGAAATATGGCCTGAGTGTTTTGTTTGTGGTTGTTTAAGTGTTAGCATGCTAGCAGGTCCTAGTGTTACTGAGGGGTTTGCAGAGTGGCTGGGTGGGTGTTAGCATGCTAGCAGGTCCTGGTGTTACTGAGAGCTACAGGAGAGGGGCTGGGTGGGTGTTAGCATGCTAGCAGGTCCTGGTGTTACTGAGGGCTACAGGAGAGTGGCTGGGAGGGTGTTAGCATGCTAGCAGGTCCTGGTGTTACTGAGAGGCTACAGGAGAGGGGCTGGTGTGGGTGTATGCGTGCTAGCGGTCCTGGGTTACTGAGGGCTACAGGAAGTGCTGGTAAGTGGTTAGCGTGCTAAGCTGGCTGGTCTGTGTTATGAGGCCTACAGGAGAGGGGCTGGGTGGTGTTAGCATGTAATGGCAGGTCCTGGTGTTACTGAGGGCTACAGGAGAGGGGCTGGGTGGGTGTTAGCGTGCTAGCAGGCTGGCCTGGTCCTGGTGTTACTGAGGCCTACAGGAGAGGGGCTGGGTGGGTGTTAGCGTGCTAGCAGGCTGGCCTGGTCCTGGTGTTACTGAGGCCTACAGGAGAGGGGCTGGGTGGGTGTTAGCGTGCTAGCAGGCTGGCCTGGTCCTGGTGTTACTGAGGCCTACAGGAGAGGGGCTGGGTGGGTGTTAGCATGCTAGCAGGTCCTGGTGTTACTGAGGGGTTTGCAGAGGGGCTGGGTGGGTGTTAGCATGCTAGCAGGTCCTGGTGTTACTGAGGGCTACAGGAGAGGGGCTGGGTGGGTGTTAGCATGCTAGCAGGTCCTGGTGTTACTGAGGGCTACAGGAGAGGGGCTGGGTGGGTGTTAGCGTGCTAGCAGGTCCTGGTGTTACTGAGGGCTACAGGAGAGGGGCTGGGTGGGTGTTAGCGTGCTAGCAGGTCCTGGTGTTACTGAGAGCTACAGGAGAGGGGCTGGGTGGGTGTTGGCGTGCTAGCAGGCTGGCCTGGTCCAGTGTTACTGAGGGCTACAGGAGAGTGGCTGGGCGGGTGTTAGCATGCTAACAGGCTGGCCTGGCCAGAGTCTTCGCCTGCTGCGCCCGCCCCTCTATTGGATGGGTGCTGAGGGGGTTCTCAGGCTCTGGGTTCCCACCTCAGCCACGCAACATGGCAGTTCACAAGCGTGATCCAGAGTGAAGGTGTGAATACGTGCGGTGCCGCTGGGCACACAGCGGAAGCAGCTTCTCCGCCTGCTGTCGGCACCTCCCCGCCGCTCCAACGTCTGGATACAACACGCTCACGGGCTAACGCTAGAGAGAACCTGCTGTCCACACGCCCGGTCAGTCACACACACGCCTTCCACACACTGGGCAGTCACACACACGCATTCCACACGCCAAGCAGTCACACACACGCGTTCCACACGCTGGGCAGTCACACACACGCATTCCACACGCTGGGCAGTCACACACACGCATTCCACACGCTGGGCAGTCACGCACACGCCCTCGTCCACACAGCTGTCCAAGCCGTCAGTCACACACACGCCTTCCCACACGGCGCGGCAGCCACACACACGCTTCCACACCCGGCATCACACCCCTCACACGGGCAGTCACACACACGCATTCCACACGCCAAGCAGTCACACACACGCGTTCCACACGCCAGGTCACCACATCACAGCCAGCACACACACACCTTCCACACGCTGGGCAGCCACACACACGCCTTCCACACGCTGGGCAGCCACACACACGCATTCCACACGCTGGGCAGTCACACACACGCGTTCTACACGCTGGGCAGTCACACACACGCGTGTAAAGGTCTGTGATTTATGAGTAAGGTCCCTCTGTATCAGGGTCATGTTTACATGTCTGTACTGTAATAATGCTGAACGGTCTGTCGTTACCGTAGTGACTGTGAAAGTTCTGTCGTTACCGTAGTGACTCTGAAAGGTCTGTTGTTACCGTAGTAACTCTGAAAGGTCTGTCGTTCCCGTAGTAACGCCTGTCCCTCCCCCTGTGCTCCCCCCCCAGCACATAGACCAGATCATGAGCTCCCACGGCAAGCAGATCATGCAGGCCGTCACCCTCATCCTGGAGGGGGAGCACAGCATCGAGGTCAAGGAGCAGGTAGGCCCCCTGAACGCCGCTGTCCCTGACGTGGGCTTCCTCTGAGACCTACACCGCGGGGGGAGGGGGGGGGGCCTGAGAGGGAAAAGGGTGGGCCCCCGAAACGCTGCGACCCCTGGGGCGGGCTTCCTCTGATAACGGGGGGCTTTTAAACCCAGGGTGGGCCTTCTCTGAGAACGATGTGCCTTGGGAGGGTCCGGGTGGGCGGAGCCCTGACCGCGAGCGCAGCCTAACGCCTCATTGGTCTGCCTTTCAGACGCTGTGCATCCTGGCCAACATCGCGGACGGCAACACGGCCAAGGAGCTCATCATGACCAACGACGACATGCTGCAGAAAATCAAATACTACATGGTACCTTCTCCCTAATTTTTTAAATCGTGAAACATGCTTGTCCCTTGTGTGGTGTCTCATTGGCGCTCTCTCTCTCTCCCTCTCCCCCTCTCTCTCTCTCTCTCTCAGGGACACTCGAATGTAAAGCTGCAGTTGGCCGCCACCTTCTGCGTCTCCAACCTCATCTGGAACGAGGAGGACGGTGAGGGCGTCGCCATGACAGGTGGCCACAAGGGGGTGCGAGGGCGTGGTGGGGGTGGGGGTGTGGTGGGGCGGTGGGGAGAGGGAGAGCTGAGGATATAGTGGCCAAATGTCAAACTGTTTTCAGTAACCCTCAGTGTCCCGTAGACAACAGTTGCAAAAAATCATTCAAGATGGTTGTAGTTGCTCTTCTCTCCAGCAGAGGGTGCTAGCTTTTCCTTCCCTGGTAACTGGGGCTCTTGTCTTGCTGGCCCAGGGTCCCAGGAGCGGCAGGACAAGCTGAGGGAGATGGGCTTCGTGGACGTCCTGCACAAGCTCACCCAGGCCTCGGACCCGAACCTCTGCGACAGGTCCGTCCCCGTTTCCCCTCCCCCCCCCCGGGTGCCCACGCACAGGGTTCCGTGCATGTACAGTGTTTGATCACACCGAGCGCTTCCTGCATGTTTTACTGATGCTGACTCACTTAATTTAGACACGTTAATTTCTAGGATGCAGTAAAATCAGGGACACTCAGATCTGGCCTTGAAGACCTGTAGTGCTGCAAGTTTTCTGTTCTAGCTGATAGGTGACTAATCTGTGGCCAATTAGGGACTTTAATCAGACTCACCTGGTATCCCAGGTTTAAATCAGTCCTGATTAGGGGGGAGGCATGAGAAGCGGCAGCACCACTGCCCTCCTGGGCCAGATTTGAGTGTCCCTGCAGTAAATGAAGTCTGTGAGATGTGTTTCGGTTGTCTGAAGGATATTGGCTGGGTGCAGCACGACGATGATGCGTTTCCTGTTCCTGTGTTCCCGTCCCTCAGGGCGAAGACAGCGATGCAGCAGTACCTGGCATGACAGTGGGCGGGACAGGAAGTGAACAATCGCCGGGAGCTCAACTTCCGCGTTCCTTTATTTTTCCAGTTTTGTTTCCTTTTAGTTTTGTTGCACAAGACACCTTTTTGAGCCCCGGCTCAAACGACCCCCCCCCCCCCCACTTCACCCCCCCCCCCCCCCCCCACCTTGATACCTGGAGACTCTATTGGGGGAAGCGAGGGGAGGGGAGGGGGGGGCATAATGACGGTTTGCAATTTCATATTTCTTTGCAAGAGAGACTGTAGAGATTTTTAGCTTCTTTTTTTTTTTTTTGGTGGACGCAATATGAAGAAATGACTAATTGGAGCGGGTGGCGCCCCCTGGTGGCTGGGTGCATCGGACTCCTCCAGACACTGATGTCCGGACAGAACGGGGGAGGGGTGTTGGGGGTATTGCCTCCTTATTTTATTTTTGTTGGTTGTTGTTGTTATTAATATTATTACTATTTTGAGGGGGGAGGGGAGAATCTCCAACAGAAGACTGCTCAAGTTGTGATTTCATTTTCCTCCCCCTCTCAGTTTTTTTTTGTCATTTGTGTGTGTTTTTTTTGTTTTGTTTTGTTTTTTTTGCGGATACATACCTCGGAAATATATATAAATATATAAATATATTTTTTGGATTTTTATTTTTTCCTCTCCATTTTCCTTTTTTTTGTGTGTGTGAAGATTTGTTTTTGGTTCGTGTGAGGCCACGTCTTTCCTGTTTCTGTGGGGAGCTGCAGGGAGAGATGGGATTGGGGGGGGGGGGGAGCACTGTTCGATGCTCCTCACAAATGAACTTCTGGAGACTGAGAAGGGGTGGGGCTTATATGATGTCTGGCAAGAGGGTTTTTTGGTTTAGTCCTAATTTTTATTTTTCAGAATTGGCCGTCCGCTTGGCCTTTGGCCCTTTTTGAAGCTCTATTAGAGATAATGTTTGAGCTGAAATATATGCAGACCTGACTGATGGAGCTGGCTGCTGGTGTGAGTGTTTCATTGCTGGGGAAGGGGGGGCGGGGGGGAGGGGCGGTGAATACACACTACTGCCGCTCGATGTGTGTTCGGCCTGCGGTGAGTCAACACCTCGCTTCTGCAAGCAGAACCTGGACACCTAGAACCTGCTCCAGCTGCAGTGGAACCCGGACACCTAGAACCTGCTCCAGCTGCAGTGGAACCCGGACACCTAGAACCTGCTCCAGCTGCAGTGGAACCCGGACACCTAGAACCTGCTCCAGCTGCAGTGGAACCCGGACACCTGGAACCTGCTCCAGCTGCAGTGGAACCCAGACACCTGGAACCCGCTCCAGCTGCAGTGGAACCCGGACACCTGGAACCTGCTCCAGCTGCAGTGGAACCTGGAACCCGCTCCAGCTGCAGTGGAACCCGGACACCTGGAACCTGCTCCAGCTGCAGTGGAACCCAGACACCTGGAACCCGGACTCATAGAACCTGCTCCAGTGGAACCCGGACTCCTAGAACCCGCTCCAGCACCGCTCGGAGAGACCTGTCCCAGCGTGGAACAAACGGACCGTGACGCTCGCGTCACATGGCCCAGGTCACACGGAACGCTCGGAGAGAGCGGATTGGGGGAAGCCAGACTCGCTGAGAGCAGAGCACCCTCACCCTGCAAAGTCCCGGCAGTGAGGGCCGCACGCCCAGCGTGTCCCTGTAGCCTCTACCGCACACTGCACACACTCTGCGTCAAAGCTGCCCTCCTTCCTCTCTGCGTAATTTACTAACTGATGAAATATTTCCTTATTAAAAAAGTGAATGAAACGGACGGTCTTTTGTCTTCTTTGTGCAGGCGCTGGACGCGTCTGATCAGTGTTTCAGTCTGCAGATGTGTTGTGGCCATGTGAAGGTGACCCGGTTGAGTTGTCCCCATGTGGTCTAAAGCAGCACAGAGGTCAAGTTTTACTATAAAACAACACCTTTTTTATTCTTGTTTTTTTTTTCCCCAACTCAGCTGTTATTAATAAAATACATCTGTAACCCCCTGCCCCCACCCCCATTTATTACAAGCAGGCACATTCCTCATGCAGTAAGCTGTGACATGCATAAACCCCCACCCCCACCCGTCCCCCCCTCCACCCCACCCCAACCCCCCCTCTCCCCTCGAGCTTTCTGAATATGCTGGGAGTCCCTGTCTGTGTGCTCCCAGTGCTGAGCTGAAAAAACGGAAATGGAACCCTTTGTCATTTTAAACTGGAACGTTCCGCTGCCTGCTGCACCCGTCTGCCACACGCGCGCACACACGCACACACACACGCGCGCACACAGTGCTACGAGTCGCGCGTTCTCTCTGCTCTGCGGGGGTGAGTCGCGCGCGGGCTGTGCGTTTTCACACGGGCCTCTGTGTGGAAATCGCCCTCTGCTGGACAAACGGTGTCATGACATTCCTCAAAGCTGGATGGGGAGGGTGGGGTGAATTCTGCCCGGCTGAACGGATGTGGTGACTCCTTTCGGCCAAACGTCTGTGCCAGGGCAACCCTGACGCTAACGTCTGTACCAGCGCGTCTGTACCAGGGCAGCCCTAACGCTAATGTCTGTACCAGAGCAGCCCTAATGCTAACATCTGCACCAGGGCAGCGCTAATGCTAACGTCTGTACCAGTGCGTCTGTACCAGAGCAGCCTTAATGCTAACGTCTGCACCAGGGCAGCCCTAACGATAACGTCTGCACCAGAGCAGCCCTAATGCTAACGTCTGCACCAGGGCAGCCCTAACGATAACGTCTGCACCAGGGCAGCCCTAATGCTAACGTCTGCACCAGGGCAGCCCTAATGCTAACGTCTGTACCAGCGCAGTGCTAATGCTAACATCTGTACCAGTGCAACCCTAACGCTAACACCTGTACCAGGGCAGCCCTAATGCTAATGTCTGTACCAGCACAGCGCTAATGCTAACATCTGTACCAGGGCAGCCCTAATGCTAATGTCTGTACCAGCACAGCGCTAATGCTAATGTCTGCACCAGGGCAGCACTTTCGCAGTCGGTTCGACCTCCGTTTATTCTGCCCTGTCAAGTCTGTTCCCAGAGTCCTGTGTGTGACTAAATGTGTGCAAAAATAAAAAGACAGTCGTGGCTGTAGAGTCACATGATCATCGACCCTTAAACCGAAGCAAAAACCCCCTGAAGTGAAATGATTGGCTGATGTCACAAGTCAGAAGAGAAGGCACAAACGGCTGTGTGACTAAAGCTCGGGTCTCGTGAAAAAGTCCTAAAATGGCTTAACCAGAAAACTCACCCCCCCCACTGCCTGATAACGCTCATATCCCAAACCCCCCTTTCCGCCCCGCTCCCTCCCTCCCTGTCTCAGCACCCAGTTAACGACCGTGGTTGCCAGGTTTCAGATGGGTGCACAGATGCTCGGTTCTCAGCTCCCAGTTTTCTCTGTGATTGTCAGAGAGGGAGGGAGGGAGAAAGAGAGAGAGAGAGAGGGAGGGAGGGAGAGAGAGAGAGGGAGAGAATGAGAGAGCAAGAGACAGAGAGAATGAGAGAGAGAGAGAGAGAGAGAGAAGAGAGAGAGAGAGGGAGAGAAAGAGAGAGAGCAGAGAGAGAGAGAGAGAGAGTGAGCTGCAGTCACAGCCTCAGAGTGAGCATCTCCAACAGAGGGAGGGGAACATGGCCGCCTGGTCTAACTCACTAATGATCAGAACGGAGTCATTTGTGACTTGTCACACTGTTGGGTGTGAAGAAGAGGTATGAGAGAGAGAGAGAGACGGAGGGAGGGAGTGAGAGAGAAGGAGAAGGAGAAGGAGAGAGAGATAGTAATGCCGTAGAGTAACGTTCCCCACCTCTAGTTTCTAAAACGGGATGAATCTCCTCAACAACAGGAATAAGGGAAAATTCTGCGTTCCTCGTCCAAACGATCCGGTGTTGGGCTCAGAAGCCTAGCGAAGCCTAGCGCCTCTGTTAGCAATAAATAGTACCAAAGCGTATACGATAGAGAATACCAAGAGACCTGTGTGCTCAGAACGGAAATACTAAACCATACAGTACTGTGTGTGAGTCACCCTGGATCAGATCTTTTTTTTTTTCCAAAACAGTAGAGTGTAATAAAATTGTTTCTCGTAAGGGGACCAGCGTTAAGGTTCTAACCTGGCGATCGATGCCGTAGCTTCCAAAAAGGCATCAATGTCAGAATAAGCCATGGGTAAGGGGGTGGGGGTGGGGGGGCGGGGGGGCGGTTTCTTAGCATTACAGGGTGGCTGGTGGTCTATCTATGGGCCCCCCAACTAGAAAAAGCATTCACTAAATAGTGGAGATGGCCACTACAGCAAGCAAATAAGGAACTTCTTTGGGTTAAAACATGATATGTCAAACTCAGAACAGATGGGAGTCGGCCTTCGGCCGACGGGTTGGTCAGGCTTTCTCGGTCGTCCGATTGGCTGAGCGCAGTTGAACGCTAGTCCGCACGGAATGTTCCAGTCCCCCGCCAGCTGCATCCCTCTGAAATGATGTCACTGGATGATGCTTAATATACTTAAAAGAGGTCCTATGAATACATCGTTAGCTTGTTTAGCGCTCCAGGTTCCCCCCTCACACGCTGAGAGAGAGTAGAGAGTAGGCCAGCCCACAGGCGGCTCGCTGTGTCGTAAACTCCTGTGCTCAGGTGTTCTCCCTGCGCAGGTGACCGAGCCCAGGTGGCAGGTGGTATCAGGAGATGGAGGTGGCCAGGGTGAAGAGTCTGTGAAGGGTCTCCCCTGGTGATGTCACAGGGGTGGGCGGAGCCACCAGCCTCTGTTTTGCGGGGACGGTGACTGGCGGTGCAGGTGAAACGACGACGCCCCTCCCAGCACTCAGGAGCGATGGCCATGGGGGGGGGGCAAGGTCACGTTTCCTCTCTCGTTCAGCGGACTCCTCCTCCTCCTCCTCTTCCTCCTCCCACCCCCGCGGCGGCGGCGTCTGCGCGGCTCGTCTCCGCCCCCCTCACAGCGGGGGGTCTTCCTCATCGATGAAGCTGATGTGCTCCGACCGCTCGCCCCACTCGTCCATCTCCAGCTCCAGGTGGGGGGCGTCGGGGCTGGGGGGCCAGGTGGGGGGGCCAAAGCTGGCCGTCGTGTCCTTCAGGGAGTCCAGAGAGCCGGGGGAGCGGGGGGACGAGGGGAGCGGGGGGACGGTGGCGGCCCATGGGGCGGAGCCAAGGGAGGGGGCGGGATGGGGGCGTGGGCGAGGAGCAGGACAGGCTGACCCCCAGCCGGTGGTCTCCGGGGGAACTGCTGAGCGACGGGGGGGCGGAGCAGTGGGACAGCAGAGGTGGAGGAGGGGGCGTGTCCTGAGAAGGGGGCGGGGGCAGGAGCCCCCTGCTGTGTCTGCCCAGCCGGGAGAGGTGGGGGCCCTGGCAGGGGGAGAGGGAGGAGGAGGACGAGGCGGAGGAGAGGGAGAGGGAGAAGGAGAGGGAGTGGGAGGGGGTTCTGGAGGCGAGGGTGTCCCGCTCGTCCTGGGGAGGGCGGGGAAGTCCGTTTTTCGGGGCAGAGGGGGGCGACGTCCCCCCGGGTGTGACCGCCTCGCTCGGGGAGGGCGTGGACCGGCCCGAGCGGGGCGGGGGCGGGTTTGGCGGTAGCAGAGCGACGTGGGGCGGGGGGGAGGGGACCAGGCAGCTGAGCAGACCCCCGCCCCCCGTGTCTGCACTGTCCAACAGCGAGCAGGACGGTGGCAGCGGGGAGGAGGGGGGCGCGGGCGGGGGCTGGGGGGCCGCCGGGGGGCCGCTGATGCACGGCTCGCTGGCGCTGCTGGGGGGCGGAGTCAGCGTGGGCGTCATGGTTGAGAGGATTGGCTGGTTGCCGAGGAGGAGGGGCCTGAGGAGGCGTGTCATTTCCTGCAGCTCCCTGCTGAGCTGGGACACCTGCTGGGACAGACTGCTCATCTGCAGGGAGAAAGAAAGAGGGAGAGAGGGAGGGAGGAGAGAGGGGTGAAGGAGGGGGGGAGGAAGGAGAGAGGAGAATGAGATTTGGCCACACCCAATTTTTTTCTCTCTTCACCCTGTCTCCTGTATCTCAGCCCGAGGAGCATCTAGGAGTTTGTCCAGATGGGTATTTATCCTGGTTTTTTTTTTTTTTAACAGTTTCTCTACAGCTGGGGGAGACCCGGGTATAAACCGGATCCCACACCCACTGTCCTGAACAGCGCCGACTCTGTACCTGTTTCGCGCCGGGCTGGATTGTGATGCCTGGCAAACTGCTGAGTTGCAGCCTGATCTCATTATTTCACACGGATTACAGGGGGCGGGTATGGGTGCCATACATTGAGTAAAGTTTACTGGTCTAAACCTGTGAAGCATGTGAAGCACTGCCTTCATTAACAGAGGAAGAGCTGAGGAGCATCCAGTAAAAGAGCCTTTCTCCACCTGTCCTCAAATTAATACAATTATTTAAATAACTAAAAAATAGACGGCCGCACTCCTATCGTACATTACAAATTTAAACAATGCAAATTGCCTTGTTACTTATCAAGTTAATGCGCACAACCCTTTAAATATGTTCTACACCTTTGCTTGACAAGACTTGTGTTAGGTACCAGGCCTCTTTCTGACTGCCATGTGTGTTTGCAGGAGAATACAGCACTTTATCAAGCTACTCTGCGGTTCTGCTGGGAGAAAACAATCACCCTAACCCCTAACCCCTAACCCCTAACCCTACCTCTAACTTTAAAACATTAAATATCACATTTTTAGCCAGTGGGCTAAGTCAATAGCTGCCAAGCCATCACGGCTCTGGCCCAGTTCTGACATGTGGGTTTAAGGGGGAGCTGGTCCTCCGTTCTGCAGGACATCACCTCACCTCCTGACTCAGCCTGGTGATGCTCTGCCTGGTCTCTGATTGGTCAAGGTTCCCTACAGACAGACAGACACACACACACACACACACACACAAAGACAGACACAAGCACACACACACACACACAGACAGACACACACACATGCACAGACAGACGTCCACACACACACACACACACGCACACGCATGGACACACAATCACACACACACACAGGCACACACACGTGCACACACACACGCACAGACACACACACAAAGAATGAAGGGGACAGAGGCACAGTGCGTTAGGTTCTTCGCCAAAACAGAGAATCCAACTAAGTGGCATCTGAAAGAGAGATAAAGAAAGGGGGAGAACCTGTGAGGGTGAAAGGAAAAAGAGAAAGAGAAAGAGAGAGAGAGAGAGATAGAGAGAGAGAGAGTGGTGAGAAAGGAAGGAAGAAAACCAAAGCAGACAGATGACAGCAGTGGGAGTAAAGGAGAATGGAATGGATATGTTTTCACAGACTATAATTACATCATCCATTACTCAGCCGGCCATATCGGCATGGTGACACGATGGCTATGGAAGCCATATTTCCACCCGACCAATCAACAGGATGCAGTTACATCATTCTGCCCGTCATATATTAATATTATTCATGAATACATATAGTGGCATGTTAGTGTGTGTGTGTGTGTGTGTGCATGCGTGCGTGTGTGTCTATAGCCGCGTTTCCATCGCAGGAACTATACCCCGGAACTAGGAACCTTTTGAGGAACTCAGTGCGTTTCCACCGCAGGAACTAGGGTCTAAATTTAGTTCTGGGGGCTTTGTTTTACCCCCCAAAACGTTCCTGCTCGGGGGGTAGTACTTTCCGAAAGTACAGGAACCTTTTGGGTGGAGCTTGCAGCGCTGAACACTTCTGATTGGTCGAGTACTCGTAGCATTTGTGTTGTATTTATTTTCCGCCATTACCCGCCATGTTTGAAAATATGCAGCGGCAAACCAATTTATTTTCATAATAACTTCAAATCAAACTTGTATGTTATGCGGCGCAGTAGCCTACTTTTGGTTATAGCCTGTCAACGTCTTGGAATTATAACGTGTGCTCTTCTGTTCTTTTCTTGCTTTAGTATTCGTTTTATAAAATGCTAAGCATTCGTGCTGGGACAGCATATTACGTAGGCTACCAAAACATTCAAACGGATTAATTCGGTTGCTGAATATTTTCTTCCGGATTTTCTTTGTTAGCCCGTTGTAATTGACTCAAAACGTTTGATACAGTTATGTGAGGTATGCGGTAGTTCTGCATAATTAACATTGGTGATACAGTACAAGCAAACTGGAAATCACCTTCCGCACTTTTTATCCGGGTAAAATAACATGTTAATTCTAGTAATCTTCCCTTTAGCTTTTTCAGACTGCCGTAATTTTACTCAATTTTACTGCCATTTTTCAATTCCACGAAAAGACCAGGAAGACTATGGACTCATTTATGGTGCATGGTTCGCATCTGGAGGGCACACTTCGCTGCTCGGCTAGCAGTAACTTCGAAGGAAAACAAACGGTGGCTGTACCACTACTAATTTACATTTTCACGCAAGTCCGAGTTTTCGTTCTATTCTTGTCATTTTGTGATTAGCCTATATGGAATTGACGACGAGAAAGTAATAAAACAGCAAATTGTTTACAACGTGTGCATGTTTTCTGCTGTTAATGAATGTGTTTGAGAGGATATATGAAAATCAATAAATACAAAAGTAACCATATATAGTCATTGTTGGTAACCCGTTGTATATAAGTGGAATAAACCCCTCCGGGCTGTCCCGGTTATTAGAAAATAATGTAGGCTACTTCGGTGGTAGTATGGGGTTACAGAATAAATCATATGACAGATGGACCGACGACAACGTCAGTGGGCTAATTTGCCTAATCTTCGCGGTACTTTAGACCCCGGTGGAAACGCAGACAACCATTGGCTGAAGGAACCTTTTAGTTCCTGGTAAAGTAGTTCCTGGGACTGAAAGTTCCGGGTAATTTTGGTGGAAACGCGGCTTATGTGAGTGCATGTATATAAGAGCATGCGTGCTTGTGCATGTGTGTGTGTGTGTGTGTGCATGTGTGTGTGCCTGTGTGTGTGTGTGTGATTGTGTGCGTGTCTGTGTGCGGATATGTGGGTGTGTGCGTGTGTGTGTGTGTGAGAGCTTCTGTGTGGGTGTGTGTGTGTGTGTGTGTGTGTGTGAGAGCTTCTGTGTGTGTGTGTGTGTGTGTGAGAGAGAGCTTCTGCGTGTGTGTGTGTGTGTGTGTGTGTGTGAGAGAGCTTCTGTGTGTGTGTGTGTGTGTGTGTGTGTGTGTGTTACCTCTGGCGGGTGATGGGGGGGTGCTCTGGGTCAGGCCGGTGTTGAACTCAAACTTCTGTGCTGAGTGCACATGGCTCTCCGTCTCAATCCCATCAACAAACCTGCGTTTAAAATGGAAGTGTGAAAGAGAGGGAGGGAGGGAGAGAAAGTTAGAAGCACTTAAAGATTAAAGATGAATAATAATGAGAGAGAGAGAGAGAGAGAGAGAGAGACCTATGCTTCCTCACAATTTTCTGTGTTAAACACATGTGCACTTTAACAGTGATCTACACCCGTCCTGGGGTACCCCTGTGTATGCTGGTTTGCCTTCCAACCACAAATGCAATCCCAAAATGAAAATTTTAAAAACTGATTTTTCTTTATTAGGTGCTTTTCATGTTTTAGAGGGATTATTTACCCTCTGAAGCCACATTTCGCCAGAAATAGCTTGGCATTGCATTGAAGAATAAAATTACTGTGTACAGATTGTGCTTAACTGTGCTATATTGCACCTAATTAAGAAATAATAACAGCTTGTTAAAATTCTGGGATTCCAATTGTGGTTGGCACGAAAGCCAGCATACACAGGGGTGCCCCAGGAGAACCACTCATGTGCAAGGCAGCATCTGCTCCGACCTGCTCTGCCAGTCACTGCTTACTCTTCCTGAATTTAAATGCACTTTTGTGTTTTGTCGCCATTTTTATTATTAATCTTTTTACGGTTATTGTGCAGTGTTATTATCATGTTTTTTTTTTTTAATACTGTGTTTTACTTCTCTACTTTTTAATCTACATGCACGTTTGTAAAGGGTTCAGTTGTAAATGAGAGCCTTCCTCTTGCTGTGATTTAACCCTTTGAAAATACATAAAATGAATGCTCCGTGCACTGTAGGGCTCGAGAACCCGTACAGGGCGAGCTGACATGCCACACACGTGCGGCTGGCGCGGTTTTAACATTACACGCTGTGCAAAGGACGCATTGCGGAGAGGAGGCGCGTTGCATGTTCAGAACCCGAACGGCTTCCTTCTGTGACCAATAGCGGGCCCAGCCAGTTTCCATGGCAGCCGGACACTCGATTGGGGTGTGAAGCGCGCACGCCGCGATCCCTACAGTGGCCACCAGATGGCGGTGGAACCGGGACGAAATTCCAAACGCAGGGCTCTTTTTCTCTTTTACACGGCGAAAACGGCTTTTGAAGCCTAAACGCGTTGAGACCATCAATCAAACAAAAGGGTCGTTAAATTTTAAATAAAGAGTGCAAATGAACAGAAGCCATTTATGGATTATTTCCATGGAAGAGTGATATTCATCACATTTGTATTAATGTAATCACCAAAGAAGCTTTGATCTCAATATATCAGAGATGAGAAAGTCTATTAAACACACAGCGAAGCGCCACAGTTCATTTAAAGGCCAAATTCTAATAGAATGGCCTGACAGATACGGGTCAAAGAGACAAGGGTTCACTGAGAAGCTCTCGTAGGTCGACATCTGTACAATTTCTTATGAATATCAATAACGCCTCCCATAAATCTGAACAATTTTCAGGGTATTAGGCGGGAATTCTGGGAAAGCGTGGACGAGCGTGCTTGTTGCCAGGCGCTGCCTCTCCTTCTTGCTCTGTGGTGCTTGTAGTGGCTGCGCTGGAGGACCGGCCCGTGGGACGTTGGGCGTGTCCTGCTGCGAGCAGCATCCTGCGGACCGAGCCACGCCTCCTCTGGTCACACGCCGGGGGGGGGGATAGGCTACACGCCACCCCATGCAGCCGCGGGCAATGGTATGTACCACCACCACGGGCCAGGATTCCATTCTGGAATGCTGCCCATTTCCCCGCCCACAAAATGAGCCGGTCCAGTTGGTTTCCATGGCAGCCCGCTACTGTATCAGGGCATGAAGCATGCATACGGCAGTCTCTGCACTAATAGGGGAGCTGGACACCCCCCCCCCCACACCATTACGCTAGCCAGACCCCTCTTCCAACACTTACACTTTTAAAGCTCAGACTAACAGCGTATATGAAGATGCAGGTAGACGCTCGGGTCCGGCAGTGTCCTCCCGATCGTCAGACTCGCAGGTGAAGCCCGTCTCTATCCTCACCTCCACTCCGCACACGCCACACGCCCAGGTGCCTCACGTGTTCTCCGACGAGGATGGGACACGGGTCGCGTAACGCGCAGAACGGTCGGTGTCGTACGTCGCCCCGGACGACGGTGCCTGCCCCTGGTAATGGACGCGGTGTCCGAGCTGGGATGCGCCAAGAAGGCGCTTTACACTCAAGATCACCGATGTACAGGTGCAGCCCACATGCTGGGGCCCTGTCCATCGAAGGGTTAATCTTACCCACAGTGCACCTCTTTGTTTCTCTGCTTACCGCAGTGGTCACCGTGTTTAAAAAAAAAAAAATAAATAAAAAATCTCGGAAATAATTCAGTTGTGGGATTAAGACCGCTGCCTTCGTTGATCCGACCGTTCGATCACGAGGACGCCGAGCCCGTGAGGGTGATTCAGGGCTGCCGGTGAACGGGGCTCCGCATTCGGTTTTCTCGCCCCGGGCACTTGTGGGTTTAAAAGCCTTTAAGCCGAGGAGGAGGCTCGTGAGAGCGCGGCGGGCTAATGCCAGGGTGGAAGCTGTATCGCCCACTCCAGGGGGAAGGAGGGGGATTATGGGTAATGGGCGAGCTGCATCTTAAGCAGAGCACTCAGGCAATCTGCCTGTTAACTGCGGGCGTCGCTCCTCTCACCGCTGGACAGATTTACGACGGAAATTCATTCAGATCCATGAACGTATGTATTTCATATTATCAGGTACCACGTCATGGAAGATTGAAATATTTTTTCCCGGTCCACCCACCACTTCGAATTGCAAGCGTTTACCCAAATAATGTCCTTGTGAATATTCATTAAGAAGCATCAGAAGTGTATAAGTATGGTGTGGGAAAACAGAAATCCAGTCTTCAGGGCATTTTAAGGCAAAGCGGATTTAAAGAATGAGTTTGGGAATGTGTGGGAAGTTGGGAAATGAAGGGACTTTCCTTCTTGTTTAGGCCATGTCTGAATCAGTGCACTTGCCTACTATTGAGTATGCACATTACTAAGTTCAGTATACTCAATAGTAGGCAAGTGCACCGATTTGGACACGGCCTTATATATTTTTCCCCACATCGGTGTCCGCCCATAAAGCGTCCCCCGGGGAACGACTGCAGGACAGGAGGGTTCCTACCTGGGGCTGAGCTCTGGGGGGGCACCGCTGAAGCTGACGAGGGGGATCTGCAGGGTGGCGGGGCGGAGCGGCTCCGTGGGGGAGCGGAAGGGGCGGGGGGGCATCAGGGGGGAGCGCAGGGGCGAGTTCAGGCCCCGGGTGAGCCTCATAGGGGACCGGGGGGCCCGGGACAGGGTGGAGCGCTCCTCCTCGTCGCCCTCCTCGTCCTCTTTAATGGACGGCAGCTTCTTCACCAGGCCGCCGTTGCTCTCCCAGTCCGTCTGAGGAGAAGGAAAGGCGATGAAGAGAGATGGAGAGAACGAGGGAGGGAAGGAGAGAAAGAGAGGCATGAATGTGAAAACAGGGAGGGGAGAAAACGGCGGGAGGGAAGAAAGGGAAGGATGTGAGATGAGTAAAAAAGGAAGATGGAGGGATAAAGGGTAGGGTAACAGAACGCGTGAGAGGGGGTGGGGTGAGAGGGAGAGGAAAAAAACCAGTTAAGTTGCTGTGACTCGTAAAAAAAAAAAATAAAATAAAAAAGCTACCTGCTGCTTGTAAAAGCCCAGCTCTGGTTTAATATCCAGAGCCTTTCGCACATGAGAAAAACCCTCGTGCTGAGAACGGTAAAAACGGCATCGCTGGGAAAATGCCAGAGACCCAGCCACACCTTCCACACTCCCAGCAGTCCGATTTCAACTGCAGCTACCCATATTTAATACCTCCAGGTGGCTACGACCCCCCAGGACAGAACAGAGGCTGTTAAACAGCATATGGCCCTGCTCCGACCGGGGGTGGGGGGGGCGGGGGGGGGCGGTTAGAGCGGCAGGGGGAGACGCTATGGAAACGTGTGAAAACATGGCTGTAATACACATCACTGGCCAACAGGGGGCAGGAGACCACAAGAAGATCCCGCTCCTCCAGCCTGCTGTTGCCGGGCTGTTCCTGGGGGTCCCCCCCCCCCCTTATCTTCTTTTGTTTCTGCCTCCCCCCCCTCCTGGCCCGGCCAATACACCCCCCTCCCCCCCTCGCCCCTCGCCCCCGCCGTCTTTGTTCCGAAATTAATAATCTGGGTTTTTTGTCCGTCCCACTCTGCAAGCGACGTGCGGGAGAAGTGAGCGAGACTCTCCTCTGCAGTCAGGAGCGGAATCACGTCCGCACGGCAATTATAAAACCCGTCCGCAAAAACAAAGAGGAAAAAGAGAAAAGAGAAAAGAGAAAAGTCATTTCCGGAGCAGCGTGTTTCCTTCTCTTTTTTTTGGGGGGGGGGGGGGGGGTAGGGGGTAGAGGGCTGCACCAGCTCATATCTGCTGATGTCACTCATGCCCTCTGTGTGTGTGTCGGGTGCCCACGCAGGGTCCAATGTGCCAGCCCCGAGCCCATCTGTCCCTTTCCCAGAGACTAATCCCTGATTTAGGGAAGGGAAATTAAAAAAAGGAGCTACTTTTAGGGGTTCGAAGTCTGCCACCATCGTGCGTCCTACATTACATACCAAAAAAAAATAATTACCAGAAATGATCGCTATACGCACAGCGTGTAATCACACACAACCGTGTGCTTTATGGTATAGTTTGTGTATGAGACTGCAAAGGACAGTACTATGTACTCTGGACCAGACCTTTTTAAATGCATTGGAAAGAGAAACGTTCCGTCTTTCCACAAGATGGAGTTTTATAAGAGTCATCAGACATTCACAACCCTGATATATCAACCTCTCTCTCTCTCTCTGTGTCCTCTCTCCCTCTTTCCTTTGATCAATGCCCTCTCTTTGTCTCCCTCACTTCCTTTTTTATCTCTCTTTCTGCATCCCCCTCTCCTGCTCCCTCTCCTTCTTGGTGCTGTTTTCTCTTCCACTCTCCTCAACCCTCCCCCACTCCCTTTCTTTCTTTCTCCCTCTCTCCGAAAGAGTCCCAGCCCCCCCTCCGCCCCCGCCCCCCCCCACCTCCTCCGACCCCCGCAAAGCTCGGTTTATTTTTAGCTCTCAGCAGCCAATCATAGTAACAGCCCCCGCAGTGCTGGAGGGCGGGGCTCTGGGTAAGATCCGGGCTGCACGTGCCCAGTGTGGACGGCCAGCCATTCATGTGTGCTGCACATCTTACAGTCTGCATGCGGCTGCCCTCTCCTATGTGTGTGTGTGCGTGTGTGTGTGTGTGTGTGTGTCTGTGTGTGTGTGAGTGTGTGTGCGTCTGTGTGTGTGTGAGTGTGTGTGCGTCTGTGTGTGTGTGAGTGTGTGTGCGTCTGTGTGTGTGTGTGTGTGTGCGTCTGTGTGTGTGTGAGTGTGTGTGCGTCTGTGTGTGTGTGTGTGTGTGTGTGAGTGTGTGTGCGTGTGTGTGTGTGTGTGAGTGTGTGTGTGTGTGAGTGTGTGTCTGTGTGTGAGTGTGTGTGTGTGTGTGTGTGTGAGTGTGTGTCTGTGTACATGCATGTGTTTGTGTGTACATGCGTTTCAGTGTGCGTGTGTTTGTATACACGTGTGTGTCTGCATGTGTGTGTATGTTGATCTCTAATGTCTTCCCTCCATACCCCCCCCCTGCCCCAACCCCCTCCCCACGGACCCTCTGCAGAGTGACTCTGACTCACATCCGCACATGCAGCGATGCTCACACACACACACACACACACACACACACACACACACACACACACACACACTCACACTCACACACACACACACACACACACACACACACACACACACTCACACACACACACACACTCACACACACACACACACACACACTCACACACACACACACACACACACACACACACACACACACACACACACACACACCACCACACAGACGCACACACACTCACACACACACAGACGCGCACACACACACACACACACACACACACACACACACACACACAGACGCACACACACTCACACACACTCACACACACACACACACACACACACACACACACACACACACACACACACCACACACTCCCACTCCCACACACACACACACACACACACACACACACAGACACTCCCACTCCCACACACACACACACACACACACACACACACAGACACTCCCACTCCCACACACACACACACACACACAGCGACGCTCGCGCCCGTTTGGATTCACGTTTTCCGCAGGCCTGTCAGCTCCCGCTCCACCAGCGCCGCCGCCGCCGCGGTCGATGCTAAGCGGGCCCACCGATCGACAGCGGCGGTGTTAAATAAACAGCTGCCGTGGGCCCTTTCAGCGCTATCTGCTCACCAGCTTCCCCCGAGTTACAGTACGACCCAAAACGCGCTCCGCACTCCTGGGTGCAAAATTTTAATCTTAATTCTGATGGCTTTCCACCATTAGCATGTGCAGAAATGCTTAGTTAATTAAAGCTGGTTGTGGGGGAAGGGGGGGGGGTGTGTCTGGGGAGGGGGGGAAGGGAGCTTGTGGGGGGGGGGGTGTTCTGTCTGGTCTCACCCTGCTGCTAACGCTCCTGACTGCTAGCAGCCTACACAAATCTGCAAATCCAAATTCGAGGTTTGGAATGAATTTCACACCCCATACTACATGTGTGCAATGCAATGAGTAGTGACTAGCGTTCGGTGATGCATGCACACACACACACACACACACACACACACAGACTGCCTGTCTTTCTCTTTCAGAAGCAAATACACACACAAACGCTCACACACACATGCAGGCTGTGTCTTGGATGCACACACACATACACTCACACACACACATACACACACACACACACTGCAGCTCTCTGGTTTAGCAGCACTGCAGGCAGAAGGAGACAGAGGAGAGTTTCCTCCCTCCCCTCCTCCCTCCCTCCCTCCCTCCCCTCCTCCCCTCCTCCCCTCCTCCTCCCAGAGCTATTTATAACCGGCAGGATCCAATCTTAGCCCGGGCTGAGGGGGACACGGCTGGCTGGGGGGGAGCCCCGCCTCCGCCGCGGCTATTTTTAGCGGCGCTGCGGGTTCTGGGCGTCGGCTTCCCGCTGGTCCCGTCCCCGCGCCGCGCACTCGAAACGTGAGCGTCCCGCGCTCGTGTCTGCGCCCGTGCCGCGCCCGTCTGCACGTGTGTGTGGCGGTGTGTGTGTGTGTGTGTGTGGCAGTGTATGTGTGCGTACGTGTGTGTGTGTGTATGGGTATGTGTGTGTGTGTGTGTGTGTGGCAGTGTGTGTGTGTGTGTGTGTGTGGCAGTGTGTGTGTGCGTGTGTGGCGGTGTGTGTGTTTGTGTGTGGCGGTGTACGTGTGTGTGTGGCGGTGTACATGTTTGTGCGCGGCAGTGTGTGTGTGTGTAGATAGTATATAAATTTAAGTTGCAATATAATATAAAAAGTAGTGTAGTCGTTAAACGAAACGCTGCAGTAGTCTCCAACCATTATAGTCTGAGCTCTCTGCTCCAACCATCATAGTCTGAGCTCTCCGCTCCAAGCATCATAGTCTGAGCTCTCCGCTCCAATCATCATAGTCTGAGCTCTCCGCTCCAATCATCATAGTCTGAGCTCTCCGCTCCAACCATCACAGTCTGAGCTCTCCGCTCCAACCATCATAGTCTGAGCTCTCTGCTCCAACCATCATAGTCTGAGCTCTCTGCTCCAGTCATCATAGTCTGAACTCTCCGCTCCAGCCATCATAGTCTGAACTCTCCGCTCCAACCATCATAGTCTGAGCTCTCCTCTCCAGTCATCATAGTCTGAACTCTCCGCTCCAGCCATCATAGTCTGAGCTCTCCGCTCCAATCATCATAGTCTGAGCTCTCCGCTCCAATCATCACAGTCTGAACTCTCCGCTCCAGTCATCATAGTCTGAGCTCTCCGCTCCAGTCATCACAGTCTGAGCTCTCCGCTCCAACCATCATAGTCTGAGCTCTCTGCTCCAACCATCATAGTCTGAGCTCTCTGCTCCAGTCATCATAGTCTGAACTCTCCGCTCCAGCCATCATAGTCTGAACTCTCCGCTCCAAGCATCATAGTCTGAGCTCTCCGCTCCAGTCATCATAGTCTGAACTCTCCGCTCCAGTCATCATAGTCTGAACTCTCCGCTCCAGTCATCATAGTCTGAGCTCTCCGCTCCAATCATCACAGTCTGAACTCTCCGCTCCAGTCATCATAGTCTGAGCTCTCCGCTCCAATCATCACAGTCTGAACTCTCCGCTCCAGTCATCACAGTCTGAACTCTCCGCTCCAATCATCATAGTCTGAGCTCTCCGCTCCAAGCATCACAGTCTGAGCTCTCCGCTCCAGTCATCATAGTCTGAACTCTCCGCTCCAGTCATCATAGTCTGAACTCTCCGCTCCAGTCATCATAGTCTGAGCTCTCCGCTCCAGTCACCACAGTCTGAGCTCTCCGCCATATCAAAATGTACCCCCCCGTACGGCACGAAACGGAGATTTACACAAAGAGCTCCAGCATCAGCCCCCTCCACGCCAGGGAGCCCTGCCCTTAATTCGTAACCCGACCGCGTGCTCCAGGACGCACCCCCGAAGCGCACACTGGAGCATGCTCAGCTCCTCGTTCTGCGGCCCTGCGTCGGACGCTCAGACACCCCCCTTCAGTGACGCAGCTGTGGCTGTGGCTACTTCACGTCTGAAGAACGGGGGTCCACTTGCTCGAGGTTGTGGACTTGAGTTGTGTTCCGTCGCCATATTCGGCTCGCAGACAAACGCGGAAGCCGCTCGCTCTCATGGATACTGTTTTACGCGGCGGGGCCCGGGGGGACATGAGTAATAGCGTGCAGTTAACCAGCCAGCTACGCACACTCCTACAGGCCACGGAGCGCGCGGCGATCATGTCAACACTGTCCTTATTATAAAACACATCACGCCCGCCTGCACTCCGCGTTCAGTCAGCGTTTTTAAAAAGTGCAAACGCTCCGGCGTCGGGACTGTCTGTTTGGAGTAGATGATTGTCGATGAGCACTCCAGCGATGGGAGGACCGGGGACGAACGAGCGGTTGTTTGGATCGTGCTCAGAATGCAGAAGAGAGGAGAGAGAGAGAGAGAGAGAGAGAGAGAGAGAGAGAGAGAGAGAGAGAGCGAGAGAGAGCACTCAGGAGCTGTCACCCATCGAGGGAGCGGGGCCATCGAAGTTAAATGATCGGGATCGGACGGCTGAGAGCAGGGAAGCGCTAATGAGCCATCTTATAAAAAAAAAAAAACACCCAGGCTGAAAAGCAGAACGAGAGGATGACAACACTGTGAACTGATGGCTGGCATGCTCCCTCTCTCTCTCTCTCTCTCTCTCTCTCTCTCTCGCTCCCTCCCCCTTGCTCTCTCTCTCTGAGTCAGGTTCTGCAAAAAAACCTTTCTTCCTGTCAAACAGTCAGGGAGATTTTTTCCCTGCCACTGTCGCCCTAGGTGTTCTCTTGGGGGGTGGCGGGAGGGGGGGCGGTATAGGGGGATTCAGGCCTGGATCTTGGTAAAGCTGCATTGTGACAACGCCCTTCGTAAAAAGCATCTTGCAACTAAAATTTTAATTTAACTGCTGCGTAAAAACACATAAACAAAGTGATCTTCTGAAACATGAGAAAGTGTCTGATGTGTGTATGTATGATGTACTGCACCGTTGAGTGTGTGATGTATAAATGTGTGATGTCCTGTAATAGATATAACATTGTGTACAGCAGATCCTTGTTGCTGGATTAAACTTCTGCAGTAGCTTACAATTCATGAGTACCTGCTGCGTTCTTGAGTGTATGGAGGGAGAGTCATAAAGACAACGGTAGTTATTATATCTTGCAAATCAATACTGTCAAACAGCAACGGCAGTATATAAAAAATACTATGCTAACATATTAGTGCCAGGCGGATGGCTGGAAGTGGACTGTGCTGATAAGGCAGTGGCAAGTGGTGCAGCGATATGCCAGACGGCTGAGAATTCCATAGACATCCTGCAAAACTTACGACACACTGCACATGGGGTCTGGATGCAAAACAGCACTGTGGTCATTCAGTAACTGAGTCATCACATTCATGCTAAGGTCTCAGCGATGCTTAGTCAGCATGTGTATCAGTCAGCCTAGATTTAGTAGGAGCTTCGACTGTAGGTTTCAGTCAACTTTGTGTGTCATTTCCGGTCAGTCGCACTGTGTGTCATTTCAGTCAGCCTAGTAGTGCTAGTATAGTTGTCATTTCAGTTCTAGGCACTCAGTAGCTAGTGTCATTTCAGTCAGACACATAGTCAGTGTCATTTCGTCACAGATTCAGCACTAGTAGTGTCATTTCAGTCAGCACTAGTAGTGTCATTTCAGTCAAAGCACTATAGATGTAGTGTCATTTTCAGTTCAAGGCACTAGTGTGTCATTCACAGCATAATTTTAAGGGCTCAGCCACATCTCGTAGCACTAGTCAAAGCCATTAGGCCCTAGCGCAGCCTGTGGCTGCTTGGGTGTCTGCAGTCTTTTTGTACCAGCTGCGCGTGAGATTTAGCCCTCCCACACAATGACTGCGGTGTGAAAAGAAGTAGCGGTTAGCGGCGCTAATTACGAAGGACGCGCTCTCCCAGAGCAAGGGCGTTGCAGAGACACGCTTTCCAAAGTGACTGAGCGCTCTGAGCCGGGAGAAGAAAAAAAACAGGGTTTGCAAAAACAAGGGCAAGGACAACACAGGTATAAATAAACACGGAACTGCAGGTAGCGGGGAAATTACAGCAACGCCGCTGTCAGCGCAAGTCTGGCGGCTAACGGTGAGCGTAACCTAGCCCCGGGCTCGAGCTAACAACAACTGATGCGAGCGACACAGCGAGCGCTGGCTCAGTCCGCACCCCAACAAGCCCGCAGATGAGGTTTACACCCCAGGAGCCTGTTCATGCTGGCAACAGCACAACAACCCCCCCCCCCCTCGAAAACCACCGCCATACTGCCTAGTTTTCACCACGCAGGGGCCGCCGACGCAGCCGTCTAAGCTACAGCGCTATAATGAAACGCAGCGGCTAACCTAGCGCCGGCCCTCGTAGTAGCGCTAGCAAAGTGCCTAGAGTAGTTCATTTTTTAAAATATTTTTTTTAAATGTAACTGCCGTTTTTTTTTTTGTTTGTTTGGTTTTAAGGTGAGGCTGCAGACATCCATAGGGCAGAATGATATTTTGACATGATATTTAAAAAAAAAACTAAGAACGTGCGTGTAACATCTGAGATGGGTGTATGAGAAACTGTGCACTTAACGTATTAGACGCAAAGATAAGTGATATTTTCGAGCCGTCTGACGACGAGCCACACCGGCTCCCGTAATGTGACTTGTCTCTGGGGCTAATAAATGAATTGCGGCGGAGAACAGAAACGCGGGCTGTACACTCATCCATCTTACTCCGCGGTATTTTTAGCCGGAAGTCGACGGCAGGCAGCGACGCAGCGGATTCTTATTCCAGGCGGGAGGCGGTTCTGTTTTCGTAAGGCAAAGCTAGAAGACAGTAATCCCTGAAAATTTGACAGGGGTCATCTGTTAAAAAAAAGGGCGCTGTGTGTGTGTGTGTGTGTGTGTGTGTGTGTGTGTCACTTTTTCCACACATACCCTACAAAGCGAGGACATTGTGTTGCTTCCCGTTGCATCCGCTGCAGGTACATCATCACAGTAAGTAGAGACAATCCCCGGCTAATGACATTCCAAGATGGAGGAGGCGGGAGCTTATAAATTTAACCACACCCCCCCCCGTCTCCATCTTGTGTCGGACACGTGTAGCACCGG